>NC_047518.2:23388421-23688421 GCF_902827115.2 Pseudochaenichthys georgianus
CCATGCACCCCCTGGACATTCCCAAGACGGCAGTGATAACACCTTTTGGACTTTTTGAGTTCCTGCGGATGCCTTTTGGACTCAAGAATGCCGCTCAGACGTTCCAGCGCCTGATGGATTCGGTACTGCGGGACCTGCCGTTTGTGTTCGTCTACCTCGACGACATACTCGTCGCCAGCGCTTCAGTGCAGGAGCACCTGTCCCACCTCCGAGCCCTTTTCACACGGCTCAACGAACACGGATTAATCATCAATCCGGCAAAGTGCCAGTTCGGGGTGTCGGACATCGATTTCCTGGGGCACCGCGTCACCAAGGGCGGTGCGACACCTCTGCCAGCGAAGGTGGAGGCTGTTGCGGCTTTTCCTCGCCCGCTCACAGCCCGGTCGCTCCGTGAGTTTCTGGGGATGGTGACCTTCTACCACCGTTTCATCGCCCGGGCCGCACACATCATGCGGCCGCTGTATGAAGCTTTGAAAGGCAAGACCCCCGTCCAGGCGATCGACTCGACAGCAGAGGCGGACGGCGCTTTTGCTGAGGTCAAGACCGCGTTGGCTCAGGCGGCTTTGCTGGCACACCCATCATCTACGGCTCCCATCTCCATCACCACGGACGCGTCGGACTACGCGGTCGGCGCAGTGCACGAGCAGTGGGTGGAGGGCGCTTGGCAGCCGCTCGCCTTTTTCAGCCGCCAGCTGACGCCCAGAGAACGCAGGTACAGCGCCTTTGACCGAGAGCTCCTTGGACTTTATTTGGCCGTGCGGCACTTCCGTTTCATGCTGGAAGGCCGTGAATTTACGGCGTTTGTCGACCACAAGCCGCTCACCTTCGCCATGTCAAAAGTGGCGGAGCCTTGGTCGGCACGTCAGCAGCGGCAGCTTTCCTACATATCAGAGTTCACTACGGACATTAAGCACGTGGCTGGCAAGTCGAACCTGGTTGCTGATTGCCTCTCCAGAGTCGTCATCGGTGCCGTCCAGTTGGGCCTGGACTATACTCGCATGGCGGCGGACCAGGTCACAGATCCCGGCGTCCAGGCTCTGAAGGTGGAGGGCGCGGGGCTGCGCTTGGAGGACGTAGTGTTCGGCGACGCGGGCATTACCCTCCTGTGTGACGTTTCCACGGGCCTGGCGCGGCCTGTCGTCCCTGCCAGCTGGAGGCGCTCTGTGTTCGAAGCGGTGCACGGCCTATCACACCCCGGCGTTAAACCTTCGGTGCGCTTGGTGGCCGCGAAGTTCGTCTGGCATGGGCTGAAAAAGGATGTGAGGACTTGGGCCAGGGAGTGCGTGGCTTGTCAACGCGCTAAGGTGCACCGCCACACGAAGGCCCCGTTGGAGCGTTTCCTGGTGCCTGAGAGGAGGTTTGATCATGTCAACATTGACCTGGTTGGTCCGTTGCCTTCCTCTCAGGGGTTTTCCTACCTCCTCACCATGGTGGACAGAACGACCCGTTGGCCGGAGGCAGTTCCGCTCGTTTCGACATCAGCCGCAGATGTTGCCCGGGCCTTCATTGCAACGTGGGTTTGTCATTTTGGCACCCCGTCAGACATTCCCTCAGACAGGGGCTCTCAGTTCACGTCCGAGCTCTGGAACGCTGTGGCAGGCAGTTTGGGGGTCAAGCTGCACAGGACTACCGCTTACCACCCTCAGGCTAACGGCCTCTGCGAGCACTTTCATCGCTCCATGAAGGCGTCCCTCAAGGCCGGCCTTACGGACGGTAACTGGGTCGACAAGCTGCCCTGGGTGATGCTGGGCCTGAGGACCGCACCTAAGGAAGATCTGCAGTGTTCTACAGCGGAGATGGTCTACGGTCAGCCGCTGAGAGTTCCGGGGGATTTCCTCCCAAATGCGTCAGCTCCCTGGTCTGCCACGGCCCAGCGAGTTTTTCTGCGTGACGCGGCGGAGGCTTTCGCTCCAGTCCCGACTACTCAGCACGGTGCGCCAGGGTCTCAAGTTCCCGCGGAGCTACGCTCGGCTGGGCACGTCTTCATCCGTCACGACGCACACAGGGGCCCCCTGCAGCCCCCTTACGACGGACCTTTCCGGGTTTTGGAACACGGTGAAAAACACCTGGTGGTCGACATGGGCGGTAAGGCTGAGCACGTCTCGGTTGACCGGGTGAAGGCTGCTCACTTGGACGTGGACCGGCCGGTGGTGCTGGCTCGGCCGCCGAGACGGGGCCGACCCCCGGCTTTGATTCCTGTCAGGGAGTGTGGACCTGTTGTTCCGGTCCCTCCTCTGTCAGGGGCCGCACGGGCGGAGGTCGCTGTACCGACTCCGGTGCGCAGGTCTCGTGGGGGCAGGCGGATTGTTCCTCCCCGCCATACGGATTTTGTTTACACGTGAATTCTGGGGGGGCTTGTGTGGTGACACGTTATGGGACATAATTCACCTCTCTTATTGTGTTGCCACACGGACCCTTTAGTGGGAACACCTGGAGAGTTAGCCTCCATTCCTGCTAGCTCGTCAAGCAGAGCAGTTGATGTGTTAACCTCTCTGTGATTAATGGATAATAAAGAGTGGAACTCCGTTCTGAATACACCGCCTCCGACTCCCTTTTCCTGGCGCTACAGTAGCCTACATTTACAAAATAACCCTCCCAACCCTGTAGCCGATATATATATGGTTGGGAAGGTTACTTTGTAAATGTAGCCTACTCAGTTACTGATTACTGAATACTTTTGAAAGTAATCCGAATATTACAGTTACATGTCTTCAAAAAGTAACGTATTCAGGTTACTTTTAGATTACTTTTGGATTACTTTCTTTTTCCATCACAGATGGGTATGTTTTGGTGTACAGGAGACACAAAAAGCAAAAGGAAACGGAACGTGTTTTTACTGTTTTAATGGCTTATCAAGAGCACAACTGAAACATAACATCTGAAACGATGTAACAACATAATGAACTTTTTGGGGATCCAGCTTGGGATTTGAGGAGTGAGGATCACGGTGTTATGCCGTAGATTGAAGCCCTGTTCGCGGGGACGCGCAAAGGTGACGTCAACAGTGGCGTTTCTATATGTACAAAAGTGGTGGGGCACAAACAACTCAGATGTCTATATATAAGCTTCTGCAGAGAGGTTCATAGCTGCTGAGGCTCTGGCACTGACTCTTCAGGTTTACAAATATATTAAATCAAAATATAATATTATTTTCAAAAGCTTTTTTTGTCTGATGCTTCAATTAATTTTAAACAGACAGTTCAACAGAAGGAAACCCAACAAAATGTAATTTTATCATTTAAATATTGAATTGTTCTCTCTTAGTAAGATCCCATTTTCAATAAAATTGAAGAAGATGAAGTCCATCTGCCTATCCTTCTGTACAAAAATCTCTATTACTTTTTTGTAAAAGTCCTCCTTATCTTCTTGTAGTTTCAAAAGTCTATCATAAATCTAATCTAATCAATAGATTTTTGATTCGAAAATGATAAAAGTAGGGTAGACATGTGGATATTATCCGGCTGAACAAAACGTACATTTATCTAACAGCTACGTTTCCCACAGATCTTATTTTGAGCTATTTTCTAAAATTCTATGGAGAAATCTCGTTGCTTTTTTGTGGAGGGAAGCCATGCGCAGCTTACTTCCTGGTTTTAGGACGCCTCACTGCAGCTCTCTCTCCTCCTCTTCACACACCACACTTTTCGCGGCACACGTACTTACAGCCAATCAGCTCTGAACTTATGTGAGATGACGTATGGTGGGGATGGCAGCTCTATGCCCCTATGGTCATTATTTTTTGCCACATACATTAAATAGGAAAATACTCTGAGCATGCGTAGTGTAGTTTTTACAGTCACCGTTCACTTAGACAGTCAGAGGGAGGGGCAGGATCAGGTTTTGTCCCACATGGCTCTAAACAGCTCAATAGGCACACACTGTAGACACTAATTAGACGAATACATACTAAAACAGCAATGTACAGACGAATCAGATGATTAAACATGATCTTAAAATATATTTTATATATTTTTAAATTTATTTTTTGCATTTTTGCATGAAAGTATATAAGTGCTCTGTTAGCAGGTCTTTGTTAGTAATTCTATCGCTCGAGGTGGAGTCGAAAGAGATGAGTTTTCAGTCTGCGCCGGAAGGTGTGTAAGCTTTCTGCCGTCCTGATGTCAATGTGGAGCTCATTCCACCATTTTGGAGCCAGGATAGCAAACCCACGTGTTTTTGCTGATGGGAACTTGGGTCCCCCTCGCAGCGAGGGTGCAGCGAGTCGTTTGGCTGATGCAGAGCGTAGAGCACGCGCTGGGGTGTACAGTTTAACCATGTCCTGGATGTAGGAAGGGCCAGACCCATTCGCAGCATGGTACGCAAGTACCAGTGTCTTGAAGTGAATTCTAGCAGTTACCGGAAGCCAATGAAGGGAGCGGAGGAGCGGCGTGGTGTGGGAAAATGTAGGAAGGTTGAAGACCAGATGAGCCGCTGCATTCTGGATGAGCTGCAGAGGTCGGATGGCACATGCAGGTAGACCAGCCAGGAGGGAGTTGCAGTAGTCTAGGCGTGAGGTGGTTCGGCCCGACGCGAAGCGGACCCCCTTAGCTGTGATATAATGAGCATATATCACGGCCTGAAGTGAGCTATTGCTTTTATAAAACGGTTACCAAGTGTGGCAATATGAAAGAAAAATACACACTCTAATTTAAATAGTTTTTATTTGTAAATAATGATGTTCAAAATAAAATAGTCCCTCCGTTGCCTTCTGCACGAAACATAGTGCGAGGTGGTTGCTATGCAACAACACTAACAGCTAGCGAACATATTAGACAGAGAGCGTTGATCCATTATTTGGCTATTTATTTACATTCATTTGTATGTTGCCGTTTATTGTGCAGCCACTGAAAAACTGTCCAGCATCAGTAGAATGGCTTACGTGGTTACTTGGATAGGTTGAGGTTGTTCTAGGGCCTAGGCTGTTGCTTGGCGTGGCGAGAATATTGCTCCACTTTCTCCGGTCCCCGAGATTGGGCTTCCAGTTGCTCTGGAAAGAGCTTTCGCACCTGTGGCCACTAACGGTCATAATTTCTCAGCTTTGTTTCAAGACCCGCATCAGAAAGCTTTTGAATGGTGGTACTTTTCCAGTTGGTCTACCTGCTCTTCACGTAGCTCTGTATGTCGTCGTTTAGGTGCTTTTTTTTCTGGAGATAGGCACTCCTCAATCCACTCCTCCATAGTAAGACCCCCCCCCGGAGGTCGAAGTTAATCTTAAATGTTTCCATCTTATGCTTTGTAAGTTTGTATCGTACCGGAAGAAATGTAAATATATTTATAAAACTGACAAGTCAAATCAAGCAATCTGATTGGTCGATAGTGTTTTTGCGGACCTCTTTGATTACAGATTTGAAAACATCGTTGCTTGCTTTAAAAGTAGCACAATTCATTATGTCAAACCTTGGAAAGTATCTAGATATCCCTGCCCTAATGCCAAAGGAACTGCACACTGAATATGTTTTGCCGTTTGATGTCTATGTCTGGACCGCTGCGTAAAAAGGAGGGTTTCTGCCCCGTTACCTCTCCGTTGCTTTCTTGTTCCAGTCTGAAAAGCAAACTGCAGGCAGTTTGCTTTTCAGCCCAACGGTATACTGTTTTTCGCAGACGCGGAGGGATACTGACTTGTTGTGAAAAGTAACTTACAATTCTACCCGTGGTATACGCTCAGTATATCACGGCTAAGAACCAATCAGATTGCTTGATTTGACTTGTCCGTTCTATAATCTTCAATAACGTCACTATTATACAGTGGAGTGCTACCAAACTCACTACACACATCAATAGTCTCCTGGTGGTCAGACTACAGCAGAGAGTTTGGAAGCATATGGTTTGGAATAATTGTGGTGAATATTTATAGTAATAATAATTAATAATTCCTTACATTTATTATAGCGCTTTATCAATGACTCAAAGCGCTTTACATATATACACATTACACATATATCATACATGCAATGGTGAGATACTGTGGACAATACCCACAGGAGCAAGTTCAGGTGAAGTGTCTTGCCCAAGGACACACCACAGCAGCGGCGGGTTTCACCCCTTGATCTGATGATCATTGCACAGCGCACTGTCACACCGTCCATCTTCACGCCTCGAGGTCATCGAGGCGCTTTTACAAGTACACATTAGTATTATACATGTACTGTGGACAATACCCACAGGAGCAAATCCGGGTGAAGTGTCTTGCCCAAGGACACAACGGCCTGATGCAGTGGGGGCGGGAGCGGGTTTCAAACTGGAGTTCCCCAGCACTCCCCCTTGATCTGATGATCGGATGCACAGACCACTGCGCCACCCGTCCCTGTGTAACATCTTCAATAAATATGGTATAATCCTCAGAAGAAATTCTCAAAGGATCAGGTAGCCAAAAAATATTAAATGAATATATGGACGGCTTCCTGTAAATTGAACAGTAATACATCTGTTATTTTTTCAGTTTCAAAGGATGACTTCTGTTCCTTCTGTGGAATTGAGGACCTGCCCACAACTGCTGTTGATGCTGTTTGGGTGTGACGACATTGTTGTTTTGAAACTCCAGAAGATAATCTGAATAGTAGATAATATATAGATCATCTGGAGTTAGATTTCAGGAATAACATACAAGTAGATACATGTTGTATATTTGTATGCATTACAGGTTTCCTTTTGTTTTTCTTATAATTTGTTAAAGTTTTAGCACAGTACAGATAAACCTGAATAATAACAAGTATTTATATAAAAAAAAAGTATAATCTCTATAAAATATAAATGAATATGCCTGCTTTACCAGTGTCCTACACTTTACATTTTCTTAATATCTTTGTTGTATTTATCCCCATGTAGATTCAGTGTGAAACTTGTGGAAGATGGTTTCACACGCAGTGCCTCGGAATGACTGCTGCACGAATACCCAAAAGAAATACCCCGTGGTATTGTGTTTTGTGTATCCTCCCAAAGATGCTATATGTGAGTTTGTGTAACTTTTACCAGAGGTACCAGGATTTGGGGAGGTAAGGCTATAGTTTGAACTACTACCACAGTAGAAGTAGTGTGCTTACAAACGACATGTGGGGGAAAATCCAGCCCAGCCAGTGATTTGAAATCGGCAAAATGAAAGCTGAATTTTGTACAAAACAAACAAAAATCCAGAAAAAAGCTTTGCTAAAGATTTTGGGTAACTGAAGTAATGATTAATAATCACCTGTCCATAGTTTTAAATTGTTATATTCTTAATTAAGATGTTAAATATATTTTCAATTACATATTAAAGTAGTCACAGATGTTCATGATGTTTTCCATGTCTGACATTAGATTGTAGATTTGTTCATTAATATTGTACAGTAATGGCGCGTTTCCACTGCAGTGGGTAGCTCGCTTTAAGCGTGCCGAGCCGTGCGGGGCCCGTTTTTGGTTGCGTTTCCACTTGGCCTAGTTTTGGCCTGGGGCTACTTTTTCACCTTTTTTCTAAATCGTGGTTCTAGAGCCAGGAACAACCAGGCTGAGTCAGGCTGAGTATGCTAAACTAGAGAGAGAATCGCTGGCAAGGGGGCTACAACTACAACAAGATGAACATATTTGACAGTGATTTAATTGTAATACACGTTTCAAAATGATGCCGAAGTAACAACATACTGATACCGGTTAGTAAAAACCATGAATTAATGCTTTGACAAGTCTGCAGACAGACGGCAGGCGAAAAAACCCTTTTAAAATGCGTGTTTTCTAAATATAGCTTGGCTAAGCTAACGTTATATATGCTCCGACCGTCCACACTCACAACAACGGCCTATACAGACATAAACAAACCAGCGACTGTATTCACCATGACACAGGCAGTCTGTGGTTTGTACTTGTTTAACTTTTGTCTAGTTTCTGAACAGATATGAAGAGCTGTGAGCTCTGAGTGCTAAGAGCTAACGGCTGTGTTGTTTTTCTGGGGCTCTCATTGAAGATGACATCACAGCTCCGCCTACACTGCGTTACTATAGTAACTACCCCAGTTTCTAAACTGTAATGGAAGCGCAGCATTAAAGTGAGCCGGGCCTAATAAGGCCTAACCAAACCGAGCGAGGCCTGCAGTGGAAACGCGCCATAAGATAGGTGAAAAGCCTGACATTTTTTTTTTTTCAATGTTAACTTTATTTTTGTCCCAGTCTGTTCCATCATTCACCAGTTGTTTTCCATTCACCTGTCTCACCTGTTAACCACACCCACGTTTTTGCTCACTCTCTTTCTCTTAGGCACCCATTAGCTTTACTGCCAGTATTTAAACCCTCACCAGACACACACCCGTTGCCAGATCGTACTTTGCCTTCATGCTAGTCTTTCACGCGTTGGTTACCAGATTGACTACCCGGTTCCGACCCTGCCTGTCCCTGACCTGCCTGCTCTGCCTGATCCCTGATCCTGCCTGTCCTTGGACTATCCTGCCTTGCCTGCTCCCTGACCCTGCCTGTACCTCCGTTGACCGCCTCGCCTGCTCCCTGACCCTCTGCCTGGCCCTGACTCACCTTCTGCCCGCTGTCCTCTGGTTCGTTTGCCTGCACAGCCAGATGTGTGTAAATGACTGTTCATGGTCATTTGAAAACAAATGCCGGTGTCGGACAGACACAAACACACCGAACACACTGAGCAGAGAGCACACACACACACACACACACACACACACACACACACACACACACACACACACACACACACACACACACACACACACACACACACACACACACACACACACACACACACACACACACACACACACACACACACACACACACACACACACACACACACACACACACACACACACACACACACACACACACACACACAATGTATAAATCACTTCAGGGGACATTACATTGACTTACATGCATTTCCTGGAGACTTATCCTAACCTTAACCATAACCAACACATGCCTAACCCTAACCCTTAACCTTACCCTTACCCAGTGGTTCTCAAACTTTTTCTGTCAGGCCCCCCCTTTGGAGAAAAAAAAGTGGGGCCCCCCCAACACAAATAGTCAGGCTCAGTGGCGGCGCCAGAGATTTTATTTTGGGGGTGCTGTGGAGTAGCTTGACGTTTCATAGAGGGTGCTCAAACATTTAGGGTTTCCCATTAATGTACCGGGCGCTACAGAGGAACTTTCTACTGCAACACTCCCCACACGCATATACACAGTGTACCCGCCGCGACTGTTACAATGAAGGCTCAATAATCAGCTCACGGCATATAGGTGTAAGCAGGGGTAAAGTGCTATTTCTATAGGTGGTGTGTGGACCTCACATAGGGGGGTCCGACGGCAAGCTCCCCCGGGAAGATTTTTAAATATTGAAGTTAAAAGCATCAATCTGGTGCACTTTGAGAGCAACATGAAGAGATCTATGGATACATCTCTCAACACCCAGATGAAACAGAACTGTAACCAGATTTACAATTTCTTTATGGATATTTTACAAATCACTCCCTTTTAAACTTTATTCTTTTTTTAATGTCATATAGTATTTCATACCTGTTTTTAATTTATTCTCTTATTTGTTTATAACTATAATGATCATATAAACGTGTGCCTCGGAAATAATTGTTTACATTAATGGTGACCAAAACGTTTGAGACCCACTGAGATAACACTGAGAGAGTCCTTTAGCTCACTGAGCCTCTCAGTCTGACAGGAGAGGACTCTCCTCCACTTTGTTGTTGAAAAACCTCCTTATATCTGTTAGCGTAGCTCGCTAGCACCAGAAGCTAACAACAACGATCTCTGGTACCGGTGCGCGTTCTCTCTCTCGCTCGCGCACGCACACAAAATGGCTTGTTTCACACACACACACACACACACACACACACACACACACACACACACACACACACACACACACACACACACACAGAGCCGAGCTTTAATGAAACACAGAGACCCAGACGTAATAGTACAGTATCATATTATTTTCGAATCAATACATTTTCAAAATATGATTTTTTTAAATTATTTTTTTAAATAACCATTTTTCCTCCTGGTCTCTCGCACCCCCCCTGTCATGCCTCGGCGCCCCCCACTTTGAGAACCACTGTCCTAACCCTAATCCTAAACCTAACCAAGTCTTCACCCTAAAATGAATGATTCCCCCCATGGGGACCTCCAATTTGTCCCCATAAGGGAGGCGAGTCCCCACACGTGACTGTGTAAACAGATTTAGGTCCCCACAAGTATAGTAATGCTAGACCACACACACACACACACACACACACACACACACACACACACACACACACACACACACACACACACACACACACACACACACACACACACACACACACACACACACACACACACACACACACACACACACACACACACACACACACACACACACACACACACACACACACACACACAATGCACCTTGGCAGAGTCCTGCATCGGGTCGGGTACCCCGCGCATAATCATAACCTCTGCAGTGCATCAATCTGCTGCTGTGCGCGCCACATTCGAAATGGCTGAGGTGAAGCTCTCTAGCGGAGAATACAGCATTTCAATAACACTTCCTCAAGAGTGAAATCCAACGTCTGGGAGGCTTTTGGTGTCATCCTAGATGGAGAAAATAACCAACATCCCACGCTTTTTGAGACAAATATGCAACTGCGTGTGTTAATAATTGCACGTTTTCACTGCTCATATATATGCGGGTTCGGGTCGGGTTGCGGATCTTGTGCCGACGGGTCGGGTTGCGGAACTAATTGGCAATATGTGCGGGTAGCGGGGCGGGTTCGGTATTGCACGTCGCAGGTGCGGGGCGGGAGCGGGTCTTGAAAATCAGACCCGTGCAGGACTCTGCGCCTTGGTGACTGGACATCTCCTTCATAAAACTAATAAAAGGGGGAGTAATAGGGCAGTTCGATGTGTGTAGAGATGTGTGTAGAGGTGTGTGTGGTTAACATGTAGTAGCCTGCAGTCACTCGCTGTTCTGATGAAGGTAAACACCCGTCAAGACCGGCTCTGCTTCCTCGGCGGCTCTCGTGGGGCAGCCGACGAGCGGGAATACCTCACACCCCGTTGACCCACCGCTGGCGGGACGGCGGAGACGCGGGACGGCGCCCCTGCCACCGCCGACGGATGAGTCTGACGCCCCGGCTGCTGTGGCCGTCTCTCCGCCTGCCGCTGTGGCCCGGGTTGGCTGCTGCTGCGGGCGCTGGTGCCGCTGTGACCTCGCCGCAGGCTGGAGCCAGCCAACGTGCTGGCGGATGTCGTCCAGCAAAACCTTTCTGGCTGGCTCTGTGACAGCCGCCTGCTGCAGCCAGAGGTGGCGCTGGATCTGCGTCATCCACACAGCGATCCTCGACTGGGAGACCGCAACGGGAGCGCCTTGCTGGCCGCCTTACCGATCTCCTGCGCCTCCTCTGGTGTCAAGGTGGTGGATCGCTCCACCAGCGTCACCACCGAGTTGGACAGCAACGCGATGTTGTTTTCCGCCGCCGACGCCTGAAACGCACACTGATGCGCCCGGTCAGCCTGGCGGGCGACATACTGGTCCTTGGGGGAGGCCAACGTAGGGCGCCGTCCGGCGATCAAGTTGGCCTGCCTAACCCCAAAGAACTCCGTCAGGCTCGGCTCCAGAGAGGGGGTGGTTGGGAAACCATCCTCTATGAATCCCTCCACCTTAGTGAAGGGAACAAAGGGGGACACCGGAGTCCTCAGGGTCCTCGGGTTCGCCGCCGCCCCCTCCTGGTACCTCCTAATGACGGGGAAGCGCGGGCCAGACCGGATCACTCCTTCCCGTCTGAACCCGGGAAAAAACTCCGGCCAAGTCGTCCAGAGCCACCCTCTCCCGACCTAGGGGAACGGGGAGATCTCCGGCAGCTCCACCATGATGCCACCTAACGCCGGCAGAGCCGTGGCAACGGAGAAGGGGAGCAAGCGACCTGCTGGCTGAGAGCCGCGTCCGCGTGCTCTGGCCCCAGGCAGGATTCACACATTGCGTGCTGGTCATAGCTCATGATATATCCTGAGCCACATGAGGGACAATCTCGGACGCAGTTGTTGCTCATGATGATGAATTTCGTTCAGTGATTCTGTGCTTCCTATTTATACCGGAAGGGAGTCCGAGGGTGGGGCCCACCTTGCGGGTGGGCGTGGACTACAAGTGTTTCAGTGCTGCGCGGGGGCGCAGGGGGATTACCCAATAGCGATAGCCTTAGAGGGCGAAGCCATATACGAAATAGAACAATCCATTACCATGCTGTCATGAACGTGCGGTGCTGTTACGTGTACGCAAATTGACGTGCTTGATGTGAACGAGCATTTTGGTTAAAGTTGCGCATGCGCTATGAGCGCACATACGGGTACTTCTCAGGCATGCCGGGTAATCTGTGACGTTTCGCTCTCTCAAACGTTGGGCCATTTTATCATCATGCGCCAATGAGCAACTCTCATAGGAATAAATGAGGCCCCGCCTCCCACGCTGTATCCAGTTCTTATTATACATCCATGGTCTGCACCGGTGCTGACTTAAGACCGGTCTCTACCTGACCGGTCTCAACGCTGTGTGTGTCCGTCAGGAAACAAGCTGTTAACAAGTAGTTCCAGCAAACATCCACTGATAAACTGCGATGTTAACAACCTCATGATAACCTCACATGTGTTTAATTTAGGATCATACCTGTGTTTAGTCTAGAAAAAGGTAAATGTATGCATTTTATTATAAAGTTGTGTATATTTACAGACTGTTGAAAAACTAAGAAGCTTATAAACATCAGGTTTAAAACTAAAATAGAACACAATGAAAGATGTTTGGAGTTTTATTTGAGTTATTAATTTACATTTTTTGTCTAAGAGATGCTGATTTGAAACCGTTGTTACATACAGTTACGGCATTTCCTGTTTCTGCCGGAGAGAGGGGAGGCCGTCCCAAAGCTTGCCGCTGTATTTACTCCCTCCATCTGACAGGAGGGAGCCTCGTTGAGCTGCGAGTGTGGCTAATGGCTACAGACGGAGTTCACTGCGTCACGGAGTGTTAGGGTCGAGGGAGTGGTTTGGGATTGGGCCTGAAGGTGTCCTGAGACTGCTGCCTGCAGGCAGGCTCCCATGCAAAAGTTAGCCCATGTTATCTTCATGCCCCTGAGGCCCCGCCTCCCACGCTGTATCCAGTTCTTATTATACATCCATGACACACACCCGCAGCCTGGCTGGGAGTTTGTGTGTGTGCTCACCTATGGTGCTCACACACCGACTCACAGCCTCGCCGCGTCCCGCCGTCTAGGGAGGAGAAATCGGCTGAGCTGCAGCTGAGAAAAGATTGAGTGTGAGGAACTTAACCTGACGGCTCCGCGGACGTAACGTAACGGCTCCACGGATTGGTCCATTTGGACCAATGGGTCCATTTGGGTATGGGCACGTCACTGTAAGAAAAAGAGAAATCTCCAACGAGGCGTTCTGAGGCAGCTCATAGACAGGTATTTTCTGTGTTAGAGTTTTTCTCGCTACAGGGTGTACTTTGAGGGTTTGTGACTTTGCAGACCATTTAAAACCTTCACAACACACAAGGGGACGGGTAATAACGGGAAAAGCATGACATGGGACCTTTAACATGAAAGCTGTGCAGACTTTAGAAATTATATATATTTGACATGAGTGGGTACATCGAAGACGTGTTACAATATTCATCTTTAATCCAAACAAATAACATTTAAAACACTAAAAAGACAGGCAACACGATGTCCTTTCATGAAGAACATGCTTGCACCACTTGAAACACCAGTCCATAAAACAGTTTGGAGCTCCGTCTGCTGGAAAGAAACAGCATTGATTCCGTCACAAATCTAAGACACGACATAGCCTATCTGATTTAAGATTACACAATTGAATAAAAAAAATATATACTGATTATATTTCGCTTCCCCCATTCCTCGAATAAATAATATGAAAGCATTTTTACTTACCAGAAACTACAAAAGGCCTAAACTCGCCTCATGAGCTTTTGTTTTGAAAAGACTTCAGTTGCACCGGAAGTAAAAAGTACTATTCGAAACGAAGCTGCTGCTGCTGCAGGATGATGAGGATGTGAGGACAAAGATTGCACCTATGCGAAAACAAACGATTAATAACGACGGGTGGCTAACTAATAACATCAGTGTTTACCCTGTCTTAAATTTGTCTAACCAATGAAAACGCGAAACTTCCATAATATCATTCGCTGAGTGTTTTTTCCTCGCTAGTTATGTTTTATAGTCAGTATGAGATGACTGTCTCGTAACAGCGACAATGCTCCAGCCTTTCAGAACCGGCTTTTTCACATTTTCTTCGTCACATCAATGACTATGGACGTCCGAGCAGTGCTGGAGTTTGCCACAGCTACCAGGGGATTGTCCCTGTTGTTGCAGGTACATTTGAGCCCAAGTTGGATGGTTAGGAATAGGCTAATCCGGTTTACACCTGCAATGTTTGTTATTAACCATGATTTCCCCTGACGTTTAAGTCACCTTGGCAATGATATGTCTGTGTGTAATGGATAGTGCTCAGGGAAATACATACTGTATGTGATAAGTAGGTCAGAGACAGAGTGACTGCAGGTGGGTTTCTCTGTACAGCAAAATTGCTTATGATGGCAGTATTTACTCTAATGGTGTTTAATATTTCTCCTCAGGCTGTCTTCAATGCTGTCATCCCTGACCATGATGCTGATGCATTCAGGCCCCCACGGACAGAGGAGCCTCTGTACTTGGACTCTTCTGTGGAGTGGTTGTTGGGAGGCCTGTCTCACTGGGATGCTGAGCATTTCCTCTTCATCGCTGAGAGAGGATACCTTTATGAGCACAACTTTGCTTTCTTCCCCCTCTTCCCCATCATCCTCCGGGGCCTGGCAGAGACGCTGCTGTGGCCCCTGAGCAGCTGGCTGAGTGTGCGGGGGCGTCTGCTGGTGGCCGTGGCTCTGGGGAACACTGCCCTCTTCCTGTTGAGCGTGGTCGCCCTGTATGCACTCAGTAGGACGGTTCTTCAGGACAGACGACTTGCTCTGCTCTCCAGCCTGCTCTACTGCATCACACCTGCCAACGTTTTTATGACCGCTGGATACTCAGAAAGCCTGTTTGCTGCACTCACATTTGGCGGTCTGTTCCTGCTGGAGAAAGGATTCACCTTCCGAGCCTGCCTGGCTTTAAGTATAGCCACAGCAGCACGATCTAATGGACTTGTTAACATAGGATTTCTACTGTATCTTCCATCACTGCATGCTATTACCCAGATTCGTGTTTATCGAACAACGACAAAAGGCCACAGTAAAGTCTTCCACTACATTTGGGCCATCATCCGTCTCTTGCTTACATCCCTCCTGGGAACTGCAATTATTGCTCTTCCCTTCTGTGCTTTCCAATACTATGGGTATAGGACGTTTTGCACTCCTTCTGTCTCCTTGGAACAGATCCCCCCGGCTCTTGTGTCTCTGGCTGAACTAAAGGGCTACCGGGTTCCAGATGAAAATGGTCCACCGCCTCTATGGTGCATGAGACTTCTGCCTCTGCTGTATTCTCATATCCAGGATGTGTATTGGGATGTGGGCTTCCTCCGCTACTTTGAGCTGAGGCAGATACCGAACTTCATTCTGGCTCTACCTATGGCCACCCTCGGCATTATGGCAGCTTATGCTTATTTTCTAGCTAATCCAGAACTGTGTCTTAGACTCGGTCTTTGGAACACAGGTGCACATTTTGACAAGCCCACACCTGGAATGTTTAACCCCAGAGTGTTTGTGTACATTGTACATTCAACGGTACTTCTGGTGTTCGGAACATTGTGCATGCACGTGCAGGTGAGTAAAGGATATAATCATCTTCATGTTTTTATCTGTCTGGTTGTATGACATTTTTTGATTTTCATCTATTCCTATTTTTAATCTGCATTTGTAGGTTCTAACCAGATTCATGGCCTCCTCGACTCCTGTGCCCTTCTGGATAAGTGCTCACCTGCTCCTCCTCAATGAGCCACTTCTTCATCGAAGGAAAACATCAAATCCTAATGTACAGCTACACACTCATCCCAGCAATGGATGCCAGCACACACCTCAAAACCCCATCATTGCACTGCTACCATACTTCAAAAGCTGTTCCTCTACAACACAGGGCATCCTGGGATACTTCCTTTCTTACTGGGTCCTGGGCCTGGCACTGCATTGTAACTTCTTGCCATGGACATGACCAAAGACGGTACTCTGAGCTTTAAATGCAACATTTCTATGTAGGACTGGGCTTAAACCATATTATAAATCATATGATCACCAGTGTTTTACAGTACATCATCAATACTCCTTTTCCCCAAAGAACATCATTGTATTGTATACATGAATGCAACATTATGTCAATGTCTCATTTATTAAAAAAACAACTGAAATCACTAACTTAAATGTACAGTTTTTTCAAATTCTTATTATAATTATGTTACCCAGTCCTACATAGAGCCTATGAACATGAACACATTTTTGAAGCCAATTTATTCATGCAATAGTCAACTGTTTGTAACCAAACAAATGCAAATGTAAAATATTCCTTTATTCAACACTGTTTAATTGTACATATTGGGAAAACTATGGTTTTACTTTAAAAATAAATATTTGTATTTCGTGCTGATATCTTGCTCTTTAATTTAATATTGCACTGCATGTTTGGAAGAATTATCCCAAGTTATACTTTGGGATTATCGGATGTGAATGAAAAAATAAAGATTTTGCTGCTGTAAATAATCCTCACCTAGTTTTATTTGATTGTGAAGATAATCCTTTTTCTCAAGGCATTAATGTAAAATTGCTATATTGTGTTACGTTGTAAAGGACATGCAATACCATGTTTACCCCTTGAAATGAATCTGCATACATCTAAAAAACACATTTGTATCAGTCTAATCAGTGGCTTCTATGAAAGAATGTTTGTATTGAATAATGGGCCAAAGGCTGAATAATGCCCTCATTTGCTGCATGAAGGATGTGTGGCTGCAGCACATTTTAATTTAATAACATTTATGAAAAAAACATTTGTAATTGTATAGTCCCATTTTGGATGTATGTACCTGTCTACAATATTACTATAATATAACATGATACTTTATTGTCCCAGTGAGAACGTTGTGGTGTCCAAACCTCTTGGAACTACCTCCCTTTGATTCAAATGGGTATTATTATAATAATGCACCTATATTATTATAATCAGTTTTGATTGTTTGCAATTCTTTTTAATATTTTCCATGGGGGATTTAATTTAATTAGTTCTCTAAAGATTCCGTGTTTTCACCATAGGATGTTCAATGATCTACAAATAACCACCGTGCAAACATTACGTGATTGCGTAATTACAAGTCAGCAATTTACGTGCTTACGTCAAACGTCCACATCCTGACAGCAAAAAAAGGAAATGTGAACTGCTGCAAGAAGCTCCAGTAAAAACCGTCAGTTGGTGTTGGATTTTATGAAAAAGACAATTTAATTTAACAAAATGAGTACTTTATTTTATGACAGCCTTTATTTTAACTACTAAACATGGTAGTTAGCCTTGAGTCATCCCGGGAACTGATTCATATTGTTAAAGTCTGCTACGGAGAAGAATGCCTCTGCTGGTTCGCTAGCTAGCTTTCGTTAGCTTTCAGAATGGACAACTGAACGCTAACCGAACAGGCAAAATACCAACCTACAATGACTTAATCTGGAGACAACAGTCTCTCGAAAACGTGGTGAGAAGGGAGAGTTTTGTGTGTGCCTTATAGTTACCTTCGAGCCGTGTCGATACTGTTTACATGATGAAAAACTGCGAGTACCAGCAGATCGACCCGAGGGCGCTGTCGGTGTTGCCTCAGTCCGCACAGAACAACACCGAGAAGACGGTGCAACGGTCGCGGAGGAAATGGGAAGTATTCCCGGGGAAGAACAGGTTTTTCTGCGATGGACTGATCATCCTGCCCAGTCAGAGCGGTGTCCTTCCTCTGACACTAGGCCTTATTGTTGTCACGTGTGGCCTTTTCTTTGCATTCGAGTGAGTAACTAGACATTTCCTTTTGTATGACTGCTTCAAGTGAACCATGAATGCAACATGTCATGTATTTTACTAATGTGGAAGTTGAACAATCTTCCTGCTTCATACTTTCATCGCAGAGTTTCGTGGCAACATACTAAGGGATTACATGTGGTTTTGACTAATGCAGGCAGACACTAACAAACGTATCTCTTTTCCAGTTGCCCATTCCTGGTGAAACATCTGACCGTCTTTATACCTGTGATTGGTGGGGCCCTTTTTGTGTTTGTGGTCTTCTCCCTGCTGAGAACCAGCTTTACAGACCCAGGCATCTTACCTAGGGCTACCCCAGATGAAGCAGCAGACATAGAGAAGCAGATAGGTAAGGCACAACATGGAGTTGCAAAATCACTGTGGGGCAGATGGGGTAAGGACCAAGACCTAAGCAGCTTACTCTCTACCATGTATGAAGACAGCAACAGCCAGACATATCATTTGTGTGCTTAATGGGTAAAATCAAATGTGCACGTCCCTTCTGTCCCCTTCTCTATTTTAAGATACCTCAGGATCCTCTACGTATCGCCCCCCTCCTCGAACCAAGGAGATCCTCATCAACCAGCAGGTGGTAAAGCTCAAATACTGCTTCACATGTAAAATGTTCCGCCCTCCTCGGACCTCCCACTGCAGCCTGTGTGACAACTGTGTGGGTAAGGATGTGGTGGGAAGTCACCACTTAACTGCATTAATTAAACTTAACAACTTAATATCAGTGCCATGGGGAACATACCATGCAGACTGTTTGGCTGCCAGGTTTCCACTAGTTTGCTACGTGGAGCGCACCTTCCTACTATAGTGAAATGTACCAATCAAAACAGTTACATAGAACCACAAACCAACATACTCTTACCTTAGACATAAAGTGGGTGGCCTTAAAAGCATTAGCCTGGCTGGAAAGTCTGTCCTGCTCACATTTTCCCATGTCTGTATTAAGACATTCCTCGTATGTATGTATGTATGTATGTATGTATGTATGTATGTATGTATGTATGTATGTATGTATGTATGTATGTATGTATGTATGTATGTATGTTGTATGTATGTATGTATGTATGTTGTATGTATGTATGTAGTACGTACATGTGAGGATCCATTTTTGCTCTCGTCATTCCTCCTCTTTATGGTGACAGCTAAATAATCTCCCCCTCGCATGCTTCCCATGAAACGAATGGGCGACTCATCTTACAAACCTCGTTCAGTGCTAGAATGTTTAACTGAAGCGAGTGTGATGCTCCTGCATTCAGAGTTAATCAAATCATGTGGGTTTCATACAACGTTACAGTAGTTTAAGCAAAACATCCCCTCTGTGTGTTCTCCTTACAGTGTTTACTCGTCTGCTTGTGTTGGAATGATAAAAGCATAAAGAGGGGATTTTAGACTAAAGAATGTCTTATTTTAAAAGAGGCCGTTTGGATAAGTCTAACTCTTGCAGCCTCACATTATAAGATAAACTTTGCAATACATTTAGGCACAGATCAAGGATTGTCTTTCGAATAATTTACATCAAATTAGGAAGGGATCTGGTTTTGCGCCCCAAATGAACAGGAGGAAGGATTACAGCAGTTTCAGTAATCTCATAGACACCTGATTACGGTCTTAAAATGTTTTGGATCTATCCTTTTACTGAACCAGGAAAATTATAATTTGATGAAAAGGCCCTTATAGTACCAGGGTAGTGTTTTATTATTGTTTAATGTACAACACATTTGGCATCAAGCCGTGCTTAGAAACTTTCCAACTACTATAAACTTGCCTCTTATCTCTATATATCCTGTTCCCCCGCTCAGAACGGTTTGATCACCACTGTCCCTGGGTGGGAAACTGCGTGGGCAAACGCAACTACCGCTTTTTCTACAGCTTCATCATCTCTCTGTCTTTTCTGACATCTTTCATATTTGGCTGTGTCATAACGCACATTACCCTGCGTAAGTATCCTCACAAAGTATTAAAACATAAAGCACTCGGTATGATGTTTCTGTCATGTTATCAGAAATCACTTTAAGATAACTTTATTTCCTATTTGTCCTTTTTCTCTCCAGGTTCTCAAGAAGGTAAAAGCCTCGTCCAGTCCATCCAAGAGAGCCCTGCCAGATATCCTTTTGTAGATACCAGCTCTCACATAATCTGTTAATGAAATAGACGAGATCTTTTATATATTTGCTTCTTGTTTATGGCGAGAAATAACACAAGTCACGCTGTTGACAAGGCATTTCCTGCTGCGGCTCAGTCTAAGCCCACGCCTAATAGGATCAGAGAGTTAGCATCCAGCAGAGCAATGCTTTTAGGCAGATGGCTTTGCAGAAGAGGGTTTGCTGCCTCATGTTCTCGTGAGATGAAGTTAGAGGCAAATATAGCCGGCAGAACTACAGAGGTTTGTCATTCACAGTCAGGGTGTGGGTTCATTTCTACATGAGCGCATGATATGCAAAAGTCACTTTCATGAATTCAGAACGAATACTTACATTGTCCGTACTTGTTATCTCATAGAGCCAAAGCTCTGATTTATTTCTGTAGCGTTTGAGACTTTAACGCTGTAATGCTGTAATTTGGAACAACGTGTCCATGATTAAGGATAAATATATCTCAAAACAAATGTAAGCCAACAAGATACTGTCTAAACTTAGCATGAATGATTCTCAGAAGCAACTAAATGTTAGCAGGGAGACCCCATTGTTTACATCTTGGTCACAAGTTGGTAGTTTCTTTGTAATAACTAACAGTGTTGCGCCGGTATAATTTAGAGGAACTTTTCTTTTCTTATGTAATTCCATTTGTTTTATATCTAGTATTTTAATATTGAAAAATGGTCTGCCATTATCTGAGAAGGTTTTGTTTAATTTGCAGTTGGCTTACTTGCCTTTATGCGTTTCTTTTATCGCCATCTGCCTTAAATAATTATTGTTAATGTTGATATTTCCAATCCTTGACTGATCCGTGTGCACTGTGGTGGAGTTGGTGATTTGTTTCTTCTCCATCTGGTCTATATTGGGCCTCTCAGGCTTCCATACATACCTAATCGCCTCAAACCTCACAACAAATGAAGACGTAAGTATTCATGCACCTTAATGATACAACCATGATATTTGAGACTTTATCCATGACTTGATTTACCGTACTCACTCTGCAGATTAAAGGCTCCTGGTCAAGTAAAAGGTGTGCAGAGGAGTCTGGGAACCCGTACAGTTACAACAGTATTATAACAAACTGCTGTGCGACCTTATGTGGCCCCATGCCCCCCAGGTGAGTGAATATGTCCCCGTCCCATAAGCTGAGACTTTTTACACATATTAGTATCGGGAATGGAATGCTTCATGAACATTTTATTAAAGATGGCATGACATGTACAATCAACGTTGGAGTAGAAATTAGTAAAATGTGTCATTTAAAATGAAAACGTACCTGTTTTATGTACTATTTCAAGTTTATTAAGGTTTAGACAAAAGTCTGGAATCAAACCATCAGTTAAAAATCTCAATTTATACATGATATACATTTAAATCTCACCCAAAAAGTCTAAAAACAGAGGGGTATATGTTCACCCTTTGTGAAACATATTGGTTTCTCTCTCAGTCAAGATTCCGCAGTTCTCTTGTATTGCATATTAACTGTATGTTATTAATCATAGTGTGGGACATTTGTGTCAGTCTGCTTGTATTATTTATTTGTATGGTTGTCAGTGCACCCTCTCATAACCCTGTGATCTGTAGTCTGATTGACAGAAGAGGCTTCCTGTCTCTCGACGAGGCGATCCCTGCTGTGTCGGCCTCGGAGATAGAGCTGCCTCCCTTCACGGTCAAGAGCGACGCACACATGGTAGGATGAAGCAGCATGTGGCCCCTCCTGAGTCCCGACTGTCCCTTAGCTCCTGCGTTGTTGTTGTTGTTGTTGTTGTTAGGCTGCCCCTCCCACCCTGTGCCTTCTCCACTCTGTGTGTCCACTCCTCCAGACTTCAGTTTCAGTCCCTAAAGTAGAGTTGAATATGTGCCCAGTGTTTATGAAAGACGTGGATTCTATATTGTTTGTAAAAACGTTGTGAATGTCTAGTCTCTAACTAGACTGGACATCTGAGTTTGCGATGGCTTATAACGCCAGACATCCACAGTAGAAAGGCTTTATAACATCTACTGAAGGGTGTCATCATGTTAAAACAATACTGCTGTGCCTCTTGTTTAAACTTTAAAAACAAAATGTCTTGGGAGCCTCCTGTAACAATGTTTGGCACCATTGAGCAGGTACAAATGCGAGAAAGAGTTGTTACAGTCAGAAATGAACCATGTGTTCATGTGATGGTGAGTTGCGGAGTCCCCCTGCTGCAGATATATTATTTGTGCTGTGGGACATTGAACACGTTCGTTGTTGCACCTTTTGATATTTGACTTGTGTTTATGTTTGCTCACTCTTTCTATCCAACATGTTGCTGTATCTACCTCCTTGTTACTGTACTGCAGGGTTTGCTTGTATGTTTTTTGTGAATGTGTATGCACACAAAGGTCTTAATAACTGCTTTTTTTCTAGAACATGCAAATGTTTAATATCATATTATGTGTTTGACTTAACAGCACTTTATCACAGATCATTTGCCACATGTGTCCAATACATTTGTCATTCAATAAGGTCAGCATATCATGTCTAAGACCTATTATCAAAAGCTATATTGCTTTATTTTCTTAACTACACTTTTGCTTTCTTTTTTACGTACCTATTTTATTCACCTAAAAAGTGTTCTTTAAAAGTGTTAAATAAACATAACTTTTGTATTTTGAGTTCTGGCCTCTGTTTTGAATTTACTTTGCCTCTTCATTTTTTCAAGTCTTGATGTGCCTGACTTGGGATTTTAAGATGTTTTGGAACAGTTGTATTTTCTAAGGTAATTATATTTATTTCAGTAGGCATAATTAATGAACATACGGGTTTATTTGTTATAAACATTTGTTTCCGATGCCTGTTACGTCATTGCTAGATCTGACACTCAGTGTTGTACTGTATCCACCCTGCTAGGAGGAGAACTGTCAGGATTTTGCTTTGTCCTGCACAGCCTGAAGGGCACTGCTGCATGTAGACGGTCGATGGTAAGAGTAGGGTTCAACAATAAAGCATCACAACATGTCTTCACTTATCATTCACTGTTTGGGTTTGAAACTGCTGTCATCTTTTATTTTCTAAGTTATTGCATTTTTGCTTATATTTGTATTTGTCTATGCTTGGGATGGGTTCACTGCCTCACCTGCTGTGAGTGTGCATGCTTCACTATCATTCACTCCCGTCTCATTAACAATCGCTCTAAATCACTCATGTTTGAAGCTGCTGATCTTACGCTTGTCCTCTGTAGTTAGATGAGAGGTTTTTCTTATGTATCACAGGCTGTATTGTGCATGCATGGAGGCGCCAGAAATACAAGTCTGCATAAACTCTATCTCTGTTTCTACTTTTATCAGAGCCAGAAGAAAAACAAGAGGAAGCAGCTTCTCCACCCATTTCCCTCTTAACCTGTTTCATTGTCTGCCTCTAACTCACCTCTTCCATGTCTCTCCATTTGAGTCTCCCTCTGCCATCAGTACTATCACCGCTTTCACTGTGCTTGATAATCCAATCCTTTTAAACATGCAGAATTTTCTATATATGTTGTTACTGTTGATACAGCTCTGCCTTTTATAACACCAACGGATGATGTGTCTTATTCCTTTATTTCTTCCCTCTCCACACAGTGCACTCAGAGCACCAAGGACGTGCTGGAGAGGATGGTCCACTCGTACGATGTTCATGGGCTGTGCCCCCCAGCAACCCCAAAGACCACCCCTCTGGACCTGGAGGTTTCCGGCCCGGCAGCAGCTTCTTCTGAGCCTTCTCTCTCCGCTGGGTGCTTGCCGCAGGACGCTCGCCAGCCTGTGGCCCCCCCTTGCCCCCCGTTCAGCAGAAGCTACAAGAGGAGAGACTCGCTGCACTCCATCAACCCAGCCTTCCGCCTGGCCTCACCCTCTCCATCGCTGAGCCGCACCACCTTTATTCTGGGAGATGCCCCTGACAATGGCTTTATCCCCCTGCCCTGAGTACTCCCAGAAACCAAAAGAGAAGAAAAGGGATCAGAGTGTATGGCTACAAAGAAACTTTTTATAGTGGTTGTCATTCTATGTGTCGCCGTTAAGTGAAGATGACATTCATGATGAGTTGATTAAAGGGACAGCTCACCCCAAAATCTAAAATACATATTTATTCTCTTAACTGTAGTGCTATTCATCAATCTAGATCGTTTTGGTGTGAGCTGCACAGAGTTGGAGATATAGACAAATCGGCCTTCTCTAAAATAAAACTAAAATGTATGGCACTCGGCTTAAGTAGCTGAAAGCTCCAAAAAATTACAGAAAAAATACAAACGCAATATCTATTTCTGGAATGCATGACCCAGTTACTCATAATGACTACAACTCATGAGGCTAAAGACTGTGACTGCTTGAGATGCAACTCACACCGAAACACTGGAGGTTGATCCAAAGCACAACAGGTATGTGTATAGGTAAATGTACATTTATTTCAAAATGTTTGGGTGAACTGTTCATTTACTCACTTTATGTTCTGTGAGGTTTATCTGTGTCCTACTACACTATACGTGTCCTTGAGGACGAAGTAACATCTTAGTTATACTTGGAAGCACAATGTAGAAATATTTTTGCAACACCTTTCCAAAACTTCCACATAACCTCAATCTATACATCAGCACTGCAGTGTTTGAGTTCCTGCTAATATATTATGCAAACAGGTCTTTACATCTGACAATACAGACACTATACTTACAGTTTGAGTGAAGATGTACAGAAACAGAAGCTTTGATTTTCTAAACTGGCTTTCACTGAGAATTGAGCCATTTCCGGATAATCAATTCTAAAGTTGGCCTTATTTCACGTCACATCATTTCCTGTCATGTAGAGATAAATCGTTCCAGCGTGATCTATGTTGACAGAGTGAAGATTAATAAGGACTCAGAGTTTGAAGAAGGGCAGTTTGTTCTTTGTTTTATTATTTCCACATCAGGGTATTTGCTGTATTTGGTCATCAGTTCTGCATATGTTGTATATCAGAGGCTATGAAGATAAGTGGTTGGTATATTTTTTGTTTTGTTGGGTTGAATCCCTTTAGGAGACTATTATTGAAAGAGGAGTTTTTAAACCGAGTGAATTTGTTCAGACGTTTTTCATTTATGACTGGAAACTCCATGAAAAATTACGTTTTTTAATTGCCACTTTGTTTTTTTCATTTAAATCCAAATCAATTTTGCTGCTACACCCCCAGGGCTTGGTTTGCAGTATTTGTATATTAGTATATTTCTCCACACACTGTTTCCTGTTAAAGTGATTCAATGGGAGTGCGAGTGTGCATCTGTTTTTTCTTTGCCTCAGGCCACAACTTATGTTGCCTGTCATGCTGTTTGGTGGTTACAGCACAGGCTCAACGTATGCGGAGCGTATACAAGCAAATTATTGTCACAGGAATGTTGATGAGGTCTCTTTACATGTCTGTGTTGCTTTTTTACAGTATGACGCTCTGTCTGAGATGGAGTGTGACGTTAAACCGCAGGAGTTAGTTTGTGCCACTAGAGGGCAGCATGTGATTGCAGCCCAGTCAGAGACTCAGAGGACACTTTAGTGACATGACAACCAAGGCCTTCTGATGTTTCATTTATTTTTTGTAGTGGAGTGTTGAAGCTGTAGATAGTTTGGAAATGCATCGCCATAGTGAGTGGGTCGTTCATTTCGGCATCAAGACGCTTAGGTTGTGTAGACATTTACAAGCAGTGCTTGTATGGACAACGTGTTTGTATTTTGTAGGATGTAACATTTTGTCAATAAAAACATCACATTTGTTGATTCTGTGTTTTGCTGTAAAATCTACACTAAAAGAGCTTTGCATGCAACAGCTTAGTAATAGCAAAACCTTGTGTGTTTGAACTACACTTCAAACCGACGCCAATGAATATGTAGAACAATCACTGATATTTGGCTTTTTCATTCTGACAGCTGGAAACCATAAAGACATACATGTTGACCATGTGTTCATCTGGACAAAGATCCAGCAATGAAAAGCATCTGCAGTGTGGACACAAGTGGACACAGACCAGGGGCCTATACTACGAAGCTGGTTCAACCTAACCTGGATATGTTTGAGTTAGCCGGTTGGCCTAATCCAAAACATACGCGCTCTCGCTAAACTGTACTACGACGCTGGTTATCAAGTGCATCGCTCAAGCCAGCCGTGTCCTATCTAGTTAGGTGCGCGTTCACATGAAAGGGGTGGTATCTGGAGCATTCGACCAATCACAAACATGGAGAAGCGCACTGACAGCGCAGCGTCATACTTCCTGAATGAAAAGTGAACTTTAATACTAGTCAAAAATGAAGAAGTTAAACTTTAAACATCCATGACTTAAACACTTTATCCAGGATAAAAGCCACATAGCTGCACCTGCAAGGTGAATACAGCTGGCAAAAGAAAAAGTGTTTGAATGCGTGCATTAACAGGTTTATGATATCACTGCCCCGTCTAAAACACGATCTGACTTTAATTACATTTGTCTCGAGTGTTTCGTCAACTTAATGTGTTGCTTAAAATAATACTTCTGCATACAGTATGTGACACTGTGAGTGTTGCACGGCCAGATATGGCTCAGCTGACTCGGATAAGGAGATATATGATACATTATGAAGTGATATGCCGCGGACTGTACTTAATGTACTCTGATCCGGTTACTTATGTTGTGGCAGATATTTAAGTAAGCTTTCTTAACGCTAATGTTATAATAGTCTGATTGCTCTGAAGATGGGAGGTGATATTATATTAATGTTCACGTTCACACAGTCGCCTCTCTGAAGAACCAGCACCTTACCGTGGTAGAGAGGTTTGTGTGCCCTGATGAACCTGGGGGCTGTGTTGTCTGGAACCTTGTGTTCCTGGTAGGGTCTCCCATGGCAAATTGGTCTCAGGCAAGGGGCCAGACTAAGATTGGTTCAAAAGACCTCATGAAAGACGACACAGGAAGTGAGGATACCCGGCCCGGAGGAAGCCCGGGGTCCCCTTCTGGAGCCAGGCCCAGAAGGAGGACTCGTCGGCGAGCGTCTGGTGGCCGGGCTTGCCACGGAGCCCGGCCGGGCCCAGCCCGAAAAGGCAACGTGGGCAACACCTCCGCTTCTCCGTCCCGCGGGCCCACCACCTACGGGAAACATCGATGGGGTCGGGTGCGCTGCCAGAAGGGTGGCAGTGAAAGCGGAGGGTCTCGACGGACCAGACCCGGGCGACAGAAGCTGGCTTTGGGGACGTGGAATGTCACCTCTCTGGGGGGGAAGGAGCCGGAGCTTGTGCGGGAGGTGGAGCGGTACCAGTTGGATCTGGTTGGGCTCACCTCTACGCACAGCGTCGGCTCTGGAACCTTACTTCTGGATAGGGGTTGGACTCTATTCTTCTCCGGAGTTGCTCAAGGTGTGAGGCGCCGGGCGGGTGTGGGGATACTCACAAGTCCCCGGTTAGGTGCTTCGTTGTTGGAGTTTACCCCAGTGGACGAGAGGGTCGCCTCCCTACGTCTGCGGGTTATGGGGGGGAAAACTCTGACTGTTGTGTGTGCTTATGCACCCAACAGCAGTTCAGAGTATTCGGCCTTCTTGGAGACCCTGGAAAGAGTCCTGTATGGGGCTCCTAAAGGGGACTCCTTAGTCTTGCTGGGAGACTTCAACGCACATGTGGGCAATGATGGAGACACTTGGAGGGGCGTGATTGGGAGGAACGGCCCCCCTGATCTGAACCGGAGTGGTGGTTTGTTACTGGACTTCTGTGCTAGTCATGGATTGGCCATAACAAACACCATGTTCGAACATAAGGATGCTCATAAGTGTACGTGGTACCAGAGCACCCTAGGCAGAAGGTCCATGATCGATTTCGTTATCGTATCATCGGACCTGAGGCCGTATGTTTTGGACACTCGGGTAAAGAGAGGGGCGGAGTTGTCAACTGATCACCATCTGGTGGTGAGTTGGGTCGAGTGGCGGGGGAAGCCTCTGGATAGACCTGGTAAGCCCAAACGTGTAGGTCGGGTGAACTGGGAACGTCTGGAGGAGGCCCAAGTTCAGGAGGCCTTCAACTCACACCTCCGGCGGAGCTTTTCGGGCATTCCTGTGGAGGTTGGGGACATTGAACCAGAGTGGTCGGTGTTCAAAGCCTCTATTGCCGAAGCCGCGGTGGGGAGCTGTGGTCTCAAGGTCCTAGGTGCCTCAAGGGGCGGTAACCCTCGAACCTCCTGGTGGACACCGGTGGTCAGGGAAGCCGTCCGACTGAAGAAGGAGGCCTTCAGGGATTTGTTATCCCGGGGGACTCCCGAGGCAGTTGCAAGGTACCGACAGGCCCGAAGGGCAGCAGCCTCATCCGTGGCCGAGGCAAAGCAGCGGGTGTGGGAGAAGTTCGGAGAAGACATGGAGAAGGACTTTCGGGCGGCACCAAAGTTGTTCTGGAAAACTGTCCGACACCTCAGGAGGGGGAAGCAGGGAACCATCCAAGCTGTGTACAGTAAGGATGGGACGTTGTTGACCTCAACTGATGGAGTGTTGGGACGTTGGAAGGAACACTTTGAGGAACTCCTGAACCCGACAACTCCGCCCTCTATGTTAGAGGCAGAGCTGGAGTATGACGGGGGATCGACACCAATCTCCAGGGGGGAGGTCACTGAGGTCGTCAAACAACTCCACAGTGGCAAAGCCCCGGGGGTTGATGAGATCCGCCCGGAAATGCTGAAGGCTCTGGGTGTTGAGGGACTGTCATGGTTGACACGTCTCATCAACGTTGCGTGGAAGTCGGAAACAGTACCGAAGGAGTGGCAGACCGGGGTGGTGGTCCCCCTTTTCAAAAAGGGGGATCAGAGGGTGTGTGCCAATTACAGAGGCATCACACTACTCAGCCTCCCCGGGAAAGTTTACTCCAAGGTACTCGAAAGGAGGGTCAGGCCGATTGTCGAACCTCAGATTGAGGAGGAACAATGCGGATTCCGTCCTGGTCGTGGAACGACGGATCAGCTTTTTACTCTCGCAAGGATCCTGGAGGGGGCCTGGGAGTACGCTTATCCGGTCTACATGTGTTTTGTAGACTTGGAGAAGGCGTATGACCGGGTTCCCAGGGAGTTACTGTGGGAGGTGCTGCGGAAGTATGGGGTGAGGGGGTCTCTACTCAGGGCCATCCAATCTCTGTACTCCCAAAGCGAGAGCTGTGTCCGGGTCCTCGGCAGTAAGTCGGACCCATTTCCGGTGAGGGTTGGCCTCCGCCAGGGCTGCGCTTTGTCACCAATCCTGTTTGTAATATACATGGATCGGATTTCGAGGCGTAGTCGTGGGGGGGGGGGTCTGCAGTTCGGTGGACTAAGGATTGCACCACTGCTTTTTGCAGATGATGTGGTTCTGATGGCTTCATCGGTCTGCGACCTTCAGCACTCACTGGATCGGTTCGCAACCGAGTGTGAAGCGGCTGGGATGAGGATCAGCACCTCCAAATCTGAGGCCATGGTTCTCAGCAGGAAACAGATGGACTGTCCACTCCAAGTAGGGAATGAGTCCTTACCCCAAGTGAAGGAGTTCAAGTATCTCGGGGTCTTGTTCTCGAGTGAGGGAACAATGGAGCGTGAGATGGGCCGGAGAATCGGAGCAGCGGGAGCGGTATTGCAGTCGCTTTACCGCACCGTTGTGACGAAAAGGGAGCTGAGCCAGAAGGCAAAGCTCTCTGTCTACCGGGCCATTTTCGTTCCTACCCTCACCTATGGTCATGAAGGATGGGTCATGACCGAAAGAACGAGATCGCGGATACAAGCGGCCGAGATGGGTTTCCTCCGCCGGGTGGCTGGTGTCTCCCTTAGAGATAAGGTGAGAAGTTCGGTCATCAGGGAGGGACTCGGAGTTGAGCCGCTCCTCCTTCGCGTCGAAAGAAGCCAGTTGAGGTGGTTCGGGCACCTAGTTAGGATGCCACCTGGGCGCCTCCCTAGGGAGGTGTTCCAGGCACGTCCAGCTGGGAAGAGACCAAGGGGTAGACCTAGGACCAGGTGGAGGGATTATATCTCTTCGCTGGCCTGGGAGCGCCTTGGGATCCCCCAGTCAGAGCTGGTTGATGTCGCCAGGGAAAAGAAAGTTTGGGGCTCTCTGCTGGAACTGCTACCCCCGCGACCCGACCACGGATAAGCGGGAGAAGATGGATGGATGGATGGTTCACACAGTCGGTGATTTTTGCCGGCCGTCTTTCCTGCATCGGCAGCTTTTCTGTATTTCCTTTCTCCTGTAATATGACTTGATCGCTTTAAACTCCGCACACTGAGCTCTGATTGGTCAGCAGGCGGTGCTTTCACTGAGTTGAGCTCTTAGCCTGCAACCTAACCTGGTCCCGACCAGGTTAGCCGCTAAGCATAAATTACCATGGAAATCTAGCCTGCTAAAAAGAGAACCAGCTTCGTAGGACCAGAAAGCCGGAGTTTCCCCTGAATTTAGCCGGCTAAGCGAAAATCCTGCTTCGTAGTATACCCCCCTGGATGAGAGGATAGGAATATATATTTTTGTGGATACAAAATGTGGTGCAACAAGGTAACAAAACTGCAAGTTCACAGAACCAAGGAAGCAATAATACAAAGAGTGTGTTTAAACATATAATAATAACAATAATAGATTTGTTAGCGCTTTTACAGGTGCTCAAAGACGCTTTACAGATATAGTAACTCCCCAGAGATGCTCTCCCACTGTATAAGATGGGATATGACTGGAAATAGCCGCATAAAATGTGAATGTCATCATCACAGTGCGGTGGACTTTATTCTCTGCCCAGGGTTATACTTTTTAGGACGCCGTTCTCTCTGTAATTATTCAAATTGAAAACTGGAGAAAATAGCCTAAAAGCCAGTGATCGCAACGGATGGACCTTGGCAGCTGACGTCTCTGTCTGCACTCAGCTCTTCTGGTCTCATAAAATGGTGAATGTGGCCGAAAGGTTTTTCTAAGAGGTCTGCATGTGGCAGCTGGTGTCTCCTGTTTGAAGTTATTCACTTTTCCAAAAGTGTGATTATTAATTGGCAATTGAAGGTTGTAGCTTCTTAATGCCAAATTAACTTACATTGACACAAAAATGTAATTGGTTTGAATGCAATTTCAGTTTTTCTTTAAAATACTTAAAAAAATGTAAAAAGAAAAAATGTAAATAAAGAGTGTGAATAGGACCTTTTTAGGGCTGTTCAAAAGAGAAAAGTTGTAAATATATTCAGGGAGAAATAGATGAGTAAGGCATACACTCGTGCTTAAGCTGTGTCTGGATTCAGACACAGGATGTCATGGTTGCAAGGCACAGACCTTGCAAAACAGAACAACATTTGTAGTGAAATATAATATCCTTAATGGATTTCTCAAGATATTTATGAATCTATTACATCATTTGATTTCAAAAGACTCTCTAAGGCATGAGAGTATATCAACCTGTGTATCTTAAGTTGACATAAAACAGATGGTCAGACTTCAGGCTCGGCGTCTCGCAGGAAGAAAAAGCCAAAGCATTAGCCTCTCGGCAGCTGTGTTGCATTTTGACCACAACCACTACAATTGTTTGCAGAAGAGCAATCTGAAGATGAGTTAAAATTACAGCATAGTAAGTCATCAGTGTGCAACAGGTTTATTTGTCAGCAGTGTTTACATGAGGATTTTACTTAGTCTCGCTTGAGTGTAACCTGCTCTTTAACCCCAACTGGTGTGGCACAGGGACAGAGAGGCCACCCAGTGAGTGGCCAGCTTTACTGCTGGGTTTTGAAAATAAGAGGGTGTATTTTATTCAAAAATATGACTTTATTTTACTTTACAAAAGGATATTGATGACACAGATTCTTATTAATAATGGATTACATGTATGACGGCTAAGCGTTGTCTCCTCAGTAGATACGTGGTCATTAAATAGATTCAGCCCAGGCTCCATTGTCCAATGTGACACTTCTTTTTTCAAACACACAGTAACTGAACATCCAGGAAAGCCACTTCTTTCACTTAAAACTAATAGATTCCAGCTCTTCTAAGAAATATCTACTACCAATTTCCCCCACGGCCGTCATCCTCTCTGTGACTCATTGTGCTCGTTCCTCTTAAGCGAGCCATGTTTGGCCCTGCTGTCATGCGTACAGCTGTGTGTCACACTCTCACAAGTCTTCTCCTCATCGCTCGCTGGTGTGCCCAGAGCAGAAGTGAAGCACCTCTGTGAGCACAGCAGGTGACTCACAGTCAGGCCTGCTGTCAACATCACTTGCCACTGTGATTTTGGAGAGCTAAAAGTGTGCTGTGTGCTGGGCAGTGAAGCTGGATATAATTAGCCCCGCCTGTACTGAGCAGGAGAGCCAGCTGCCAGAGTTTGTTGCCACTGCCAGTGAAACATGAAACAAGTGAATCCTGTGGGCAGCGTGCATGTGGCGGTGATGATCTCTCAGTCCTGGATGTTGAATTTGACACAACCAGTGGTGGACAGTAGATTAGTACATTTACTTAATTACTGTACCTACAATTTGGAGTTAATTGTTTACTTGAGTATTTTTTTTCTGCAACTTAGGACTCTACTTTCACTATACAACAAATACATACCGTGCTTTTAACTTTTTGAAGACCGGGCATCCTCTCTTCAGGAGATATTTGAGGAGATGGTGAGAAAGCAAGGCCGTAAAATCACATGCGACCCCAAACACATCCTGTATAGAGAGTTTGAGTTGCTGCCCCTCGGGCAGAAGGTATAGATTACCAAACTGTAAATTGAACAGGTCTAAGTTTTCCTTTATTCCACTGTCAATCAAGCTGCTGAACAGTCAGAAACAATTGTGATTATGCTGTGTTAGGAGTTGTTGGGAGGTGCAAAGTTTACAGTGTAGTTTGTGCAATCGAGAAGGTTAAATAGGGGAAGTGCATTATGTGTAAATAGGTATGGACACAATAGGGATATGTGCAATTTGACGGACACTATGCATAGGTGCAATAGGGAAAGTGCAATATTGATTTGTGTATGAATACAGTAGGGAATGTGCAATATTTGATTTATGTAAAAATGCAATAGGGAAAGTGCAATTTGATTATGTATGTGCAATAGGGATATGTGCAATAGGGAAAGTGCTGTACCTGTATGTTTCTTGTTTGTTTCTTTGCCATGTGATATGTGATCTCTGTTCTGTATCTATGACTGATTGACCTGCATTTTTTATGTGTATTATCTCGATGCCCAAGACAAATTTCTCCTAAGGGAGACAATAAAGCTTTATCTTATCTCTTACTTTGAAGTTTTATAATCGGTTTTGAAATACAAAATATAATCAAAACATTATTTAGTGTGTATTTACTTTAATGATCCTATGGTTAAATACTAAAGCTATACCCTGCAGTATATATGGTAAAATGACAAAAACATCTGTCACATTAAAGAGGTTACACACATGAATGCATTTTTAATTGTAATTCAGTAGTATAAAAAGGTGAAATAGGTCGATTGTGCATAATAATTGTTTTTTTTTATGCAGTATTTGACTGCAGTAGTGCCATTTTTCCCACAAAAAAATGCTTCTTACAGCCCTGAACATCAAAAGTCCTGCACACATTCACAGTTTGCAACTCATTCATCGTAGCTGAATTTAAATGCAATACATATTTTTCCTCAAAGAATATCCATGGCAACACGAGCACGCCTGGCTGTTGAGTTTGGTCAGTACTTATCCATATGTTTGTGGACTGCTTTTCCAGGGACGTCACTGGGTGGCAACATGTTTGTGTGAACACCTCCAGTAAAAAGCCCTGAAAGCCTTTTAGCACATAAAGCTAATGATAGATTAGTTGAGTGTTATCCCTTCATTGGTTTGTGTATTAGGGTTTGTTGACCCATCCAGTTTGTTGAAAGATTAGAAGTGCACGGTTACAGATCTGACTGTAAAGCTGACTATGCACACGATCATTTTATGCAACTGTTACTGTTGCTATGCAGTCTTGTAGGTCTTTATATCTCCTAAATAATCCTAAAACAATTTCCACTTTTTCAAGATACCTATGTGCAACATTTCGTTTTTCACTTTTTTAAGCATGCAGATTAGATAAGTAAATAAATAAAAAGACGTGAGATATAGACGTAAGTTTCCAGTGGAAAAACAATGATTGTGCACGGTGAGGTGGAAAGAGCTCCCCATGGAAACCTGAATATGTGCCATGGAGCTGGATTAGTGTACATGTACCACAGGGTCAGACCTTATCACTGCAGCCATTATCATGCCCATTGTTTGATAAGGCCTTAATCAATCCGCTAGAAAATTATTTGGTTGCTGACAGATTATTTGTTATAATAATACTCTCGACTGCCAACAGATAAACCAGCACTGTTTTTTGAGCAACAGTGGTTCGACGCCAGAATAACATTTGGATGATTGTTTTTCATGCCCACAAACATCAACGCCACGGCAGAACAAAAGAGAAACATGTGTTGGTTTTTGCAGCAGACGGGAATGTGCACATCTTTATTAAAATATAATATTAACCAGGTAGATCTATCATTCTAATCATGTTTCTGGAAGGAAACACAGTCAGCAGATTGTATTATATTGGATGAATTAATGCTGTATTTGAGAACTGTAGGGTTAAGGAACAATCATTACAAGAATCAGAGGAAAGTGAGAACTTTTTTAATCAAAATGCATAAATGTATAGTTGTTACTTTGCAGATGATTTAAAAAATCTTCAATAAGCACATTGCATTGCTATTTGGTAAATAAAACCTAAAAGTATACAAATATTTCTAAATGAGCTCTACTGCAGCTATTTTTCAGTCTTTACTTTTCTTACATATCTTTACATATAAGTGTATTAGGCAGCCATACTGTGAAAATGCAAACATTGTAGGAATGTGGTTATGTTCAGATGAGAGTTGTGTAATGACCTAGAGTTGTGCTCTGAAAGTTGTGCGCGTGCGCTTGGTTATAGCCCAGGTTTATGAAGATACGACAATAAAGTGAGGGGGGAAAAGAGGTGGTGACAGAGAGATAGATGCTGAGTCACTGAAAGGGCAAGACCAGACATATTCCCAGCATGTTAGACTTATAGCAAAGGTCTCGGTGCAGCTTTTCGAGTACAGAACGGGTTAATTTTCTCCACATTGCTTATCGTGTTTACCTAAGTTACTCAAAAGGAAGTTAAGTAAAGGGGAGAAACGTAGAACAGACACACAGAGGGGTGAGTTTTAGTTTAGATTTGTAACTGTAGAGTCAAATGTTTGAGACTGTGGACTGGCCTGAGGCCTTGTTGTTGCCAATAACTCTACACAGTATGTAACTGAGAGCAGCTTTTGGCCATGTGTGCAACATGCCTGCCTCGTGCCTGCTTTCAGTTACAGCAGCACTGCATACATCTCGACCCTTCAACAAAAAGTCTTGCGTGCATTTTTCGAAACTATGGAAAACAAAACACATTTGATTTAGTTTGACAGCTTGTTTTGTTATAAACATCCACAAACACCTGTCATGAATTTGCCTGTAATCTGATTATGAATCTATTCATCTAATAAGTGCACTTTGTTCTTTTTGATATTATAAAGCTTTTTTTGTAGCTCTTGGAACATCATGCTGGCTCTTTCTGACTCGCGGCTACACGTTGGGATACACTTTTGACCAATCCCATAATCCTTGTAGGAGGGTTTAAAAAATCTGGAAGATGATCAGAGAAACATGCTGCAGACATGTTTTTATTAGTGGCTCAGAGGTTTTAACCTGACTGTTTTCGGAGCAGTATCAATTACGCGACTCAAGCTGTGCTGGTACCATCTTGACCTTAACTGACACCAGCGCTTTTCCCTTTCTAGCTCCGAGCTGGAGCTTTTCTGGTACAGCTCCGGTTTCCCTTTTCTGCTCCCGCTCTGTTCACACCGCCCAGAACTGCCGCTGCTGCGTCATGACGTCACCGTTTCCGTGTCTGCTTCATAAAATCCAAACCGCGCGGAAATCCCTCACATCGACAACAACAACAATGGCCGATTGTATTGAAGCGCTGTTCGCTTTGGTTATCCTCTTACGAAACGAAATGGAAGGCATCGGACGACTTTACAAGGGACGACTTTACTTGGAACTTTACAAACATTACCTGCGAAATGCAAGACTTCTTTGTGGTCTTCAGCATCTACTTCAACCCGCCTCGACGTAAGAGAGACGTAAGCGACGCCGCCTCTTAGCTCCGAAGCTCTTGCCTAGTCTAGACCGACAATTTTTTGGAGCTGGAAGTGAACCGGATTCCGGAGCTAAGAGGCGGCGCCTCTGCGGTGTGAACAGGAAAAACCGGTACTTTTCAGGCTCCAGCTCCGAGCCGGAGCTGAAAACGCGTTGGTGTGAAAGGGGCATGAGGGAGCTTCTCCATATCTCTGCTGTGCTTAACAACAAAGGCTTCCAGTGAATTTATACAGTTTCCAGACCTGTTACACTCTTTATCGCCCCTTGGCCTGATTTCTCTCAGCTACTGGATGGGGGAGCGAGGAGCAGGATTTCTGGGAATGAAATCAGAGCTCACTGCTAAATAGGGGTTCCCTCTCACTTCTGGTAAATGCTTTAGAGAGCCGGTTCTTCTCTGGTAGCTTTTAATACTCCATGTCCACACCATGTGTTGAGAAAATTAAAGAACATGTTTATTTTATAAGCTATTATGGTCACATTTTGTTAACTCAGCGGTATCTGCACATTGTAGGCAGCTGTCAACTTGTTCCTACGTCCCTGCAGTGTAGTTGGTAGCAGAATCCTAGCAGAGTGAGAACCCACTGGGAATCATTTGTCTAATATCACCAATGCTGAGCGGTGAAGTAAACTGGAGGTTTAATTTTCTTTTTGTGGATTCAACATTGTAATATGCAACAGGGACCCTACATTTCCTGTTACAGAGGGTGTGGGGATGTTGCACAACATGTTATAAGCTCCAGTTAAGGAAGCCTATCCAAGTTAGGACGTTCCAGACATACATAAGGAGGTGAGCGTATTTTATTACTAGGGCCATACCTCTCTCTCTTCTACATGTGCTCTTCTATAAGCAGAAATTAGTCACATGTGATAGATCCATGTGCTTATCTGAGAGTTTGAGGAAAAGAAAAGTAAATATATTCACTATAGATGCAGGACAACATTTCTCAGTTCTACTAAGCTCAGAATTGATTAGGGAAATAAAGCTTGAATTGTACCCTATGAAGGAATTTCTTATCTTTCCTTGATGTGCACCTCTGTATAGATTCATGATTCTTAACAACCAGCCAATATTGACCTAAGTTCTTTCTGTTTTGTATTTGACATCTCTCAAAACTTCAGACTCAAACTTTTCTTCTTTCCTTTTTACTCTTTTATAAAGCCAACCCTTACATAACATACACTTACATGTACTAAAACAATATTTGATCGTTGAGCTTCAGAGCTTTTAACTAAGCACCAGCCTCTCAAGTGTCAGTGATTGTCTAAAAAGGATTAGTGGTGGAAGAAGTACTCATATCTTGTACCTAAGCAAAAGTAGCAATACTGATTTGTAGGAATATACTCTATTGAAAGTACTGTATTCAACTATTTACAGCAATCTGTACTTTATGTTTTAGAATAAAAGTATTTGTTTTATCATATTATTGGAATTTACCACAGTCTAAGCATTTGACCCACCATTTAGTTAAACCTATAACACAGTATTATATTTTGTAAACTTTTCATATGGCTTTCTCTGCAAAATTTTAATCTGAAATGTAATAGTACAGTAGGCAAACAATACATGTATTATATTAAAACAATTACATTATTGACGTCTGAGATGAAGTATTGTAAAATATCAATACTCGAGTAAAGAACTGATAACTCAAAAATGTATTTAGATACAGTACTTGGGTAAATATAGGTTGATTTCAGCACAGGCTCTTGATACCAATAAGGAAACACAAGTAATGATTGATTTCTCTTCAGCAATAGGAACAAAGGTTACAACAGATCAAGTAGTTTGTAATTTATTTTAAAGACTATTTTTCTATTTCAGTGTGCAGGAAGAGCAGAGAGCCAGTGCCACTTGAATGCCACTTCATTAGTGTGTTTTGGTGTGTTGTTACCAAGCACTACTGTAATAAATCAAGCAGGCAACAGAGGCAGTCTGACATCAGAAGCGCTGCTGCTTGCGTAACCTCACTCCACTGTCCCATAGATATGTCTTCTGGAGCAATCTGGAAAAGTCAACTAACCTTTCTTATCACACATTCTCTATCAGAGGTATAGGCCGCTTGGGTCCAGCCTGACTGGTCAACTCAACCTGCAGGTTGTCATGGTAGACTGAGATGAGTCACTCTGACAGAATCAAACCTTTTTTTAATTCACAAAAGTAGAATTTTAAAATTAAACATGCAGTATAATGTCAGCCATGCAGCAGCTGCATCACTATTTTAGCTGGCAACACGGCCCACAGTTACACATGATGCACGCTCTAATAATAGCAAATACTTAGTCTTCTAGTATAACATGTCCTCAGTGACAGACGAGAGAAATCTTCTTGAGGAAATCATTCACTTAGATTGTAGTGTGCCCTGACAGAGTGGTAAGAAAACTGATCTTCCTGACACTTTGCTGCTTGTTGTTTGGCGTCATCGATTTCCAGACAGCCTTTTACAACACACTGTGACGTCCAATCATGTCCCTGCACTTGAGGGAAAAGCCCGTTCTTCTATATTGTTCCTCTTGCTGTCACTTCCCATGAGGCAAAGACAGAAAGACATATTCGACAAAAAAAATAAAAATTGTCTGATCTCTTTTATTTACCTTTGAGCACAAACACAGAGGAAGTAATGTCTTTAATAGACCTTCATTAATTGTCTTTAGTTTTACGTACGCAAGACTACCAGTTGAGCTATGGTGAGGACTGATACACCCGGCGGTCTAATGCATCATACATTTGTTAAAGGTGTGTTTAAATACAGCCTATCTCACCGCGCCTACTAGACTCACAGTTTCAGTTGTCATGGCTTCAGCAGGATGTCAACCCAGGATAAACAGAGGACTTAGTGGACCATGACGTGAATTAACACATAGGGAAATAAAGTATAAAAGCAATGAACACATTGAAGGAGTGTTTTAATGTTGTGTACGTTGTTTTTGTTCCATTGCCTGAATGAATTGCTTTCACATTGGACTCATTCACTCTGATATGGGGCTGTGAGGGAACCCGAGAATGTCAAGTGGCCTGACATTTATCTCCCGTCATTGTTCCCTCGTTCCCAAGTGTTTCACATTCAGGTAAATGCTGGTTCTGCTCCCAGGATGCACAGCTGCCGAATGGAGGGTTATTTATAGTCGTATGACGCAGACATCTCGCATCGGCACCTGGCAGGACCCTCAGCTGGAGACGCTTCTGCCCAGCTGCCGACAACCTAAGCGGATGCTGTTGCCAAGGAAACAGGATTATGTTGACATCATAGGATTTGAAGTGATCTTCCATGGAGACCAAATCCACTGTACGCCCACGACCCCGACCTCTCGGAGGCTTGTGATCCACTGTCAACTTCCAGATGTGAATTAGTCACACACACAAACACACACACACACACACACACACACACACACACACACACACACACACACACACACACACACACACACACACACACACACACACACACACACACACACACACACACACACACACACACACACACACACACACACACACACACACACACACACACACACACACACACACACACACACACAGGACGCCACGGGAAGATGATGTGCGTAGCGCGCCAGAGTGCGTAAGAGTGTGTTTCCACCTGTCTGTTTTATTGATGCATCACTAAAAACCCCACACAGATCAATCATGAAATGAACTTTACTCTCTTGTAAATGTTTTACAGGTGCACTAACATGCTGTGTGGACATTTATGAGTTGTTATGGATTTGATAAATTATATTTGGGTCATTTTAAAAGAGGAAATTACTCAAGTAAACACCTGTATTGTTTTTTTTTTCTTTTTTTTTTTTTTATTGGAAGCAAATACACCAACAAAACAACAGAGCAGTGTCACAGATAACTTCCATTCATCCATTTCCCCCCGTCGTTTTATCCCTCCCACAATCCCACCCAAAGGAGAACACTTCTCAGTACACAAAATGAAAACAGTACAAAATACATATAACAAATACATAAGTATGAAAATAATAATTAAAAAAAAAAAAAAAAAAAAGAGGGGGGGGGGGTGGCTCAGTCGTCACAGTCAGGCAGGGATGTCAGAGATTCAATATGATTTAAGAAAGGTCTCCACGTTTTTTCAAAAGAACTTAAGGAACAGTTGAGGGAAAACCTAAGCTTTTCGAGTTTAATGGACAGTAACATTTCTTTCACCCACCTGCTATGAGATGGAGGTTGAGCGTGTTTCCAATTGAGGAGTATAAGTCGCCTGGCTAACAGGGTGGCAAAGGCTAGAACAGTCTGAATAACTTTAGAGGTAACAGGCTGCAGGGGGGCACCAAACAAGACCAAGAGAGGATCTGAAAGGATAGTAGTATTATATGCTGTGCTAAGAGTTTTGAAGACATCGGACCAGAATGTGGTGAGCCTAGGGCAGAGACAGAACATATGGGAATGATTGGCTGGGGATTGTTTGCACCTATTACAAGAGTCAGTTACATTGGGGTAAATCCGAGAAAGCCTCAAGTTAGTGTAGTGAACTTTGTGCACCACTTTACACTGTATGAGGCCGTGCCTTGCACAGATTGAAGAGGAGTGAACCAACCGTAAAACTTGTCGCCAATAATCATCGGGCAGTGTGATTCCAAGCTCCTGCTCCCAAGAATCCCTGGGGCCGGTCGCTGGGCTGTCAATAGCAGAACTGATAAGGCTGTAAATGCTAGAAATTAGCCGCTTTTGTTCGGGATCAAGCGCCACTAACAAGTCAACCAGGGTTTCTGGGGGACGACTCGGGAATTTGGGGTTCTGATTCTGGACAAAATGCCTCGTCTGAAAAAAACGAAATAGGTGGGTTCTAGGCAGGTCGAATTTCTTCGAGAGCTCCGGGAAGGACATAAAAGTCCCCTGGTTGTAGAGGTCCCTAAATGTGGTTAACCCTTTGTCAAACCAAGTCCGAAAGGCCATATCGGTGCAAGAGGGCAGAAATAGGTGATTATTTACAATGGGGGAGAGATCTGAGGCCCTATGGAGGCCTAGGCTCTTCCTAAATTGAATCCAAATTCTAATGGTGTTAGTTACCACTGGATTTGAGGTGAAGTTGGAGATAGACAGAGGGAGTTGGGAGCAAACCAGGGAGTGAAGAGAGAGTTTAGATGATGCAAGTTCCATATCCACCCACGTAGGGCGTAAGCCGTCTGCAGCATTGTTAAACCAGTATAAAAGTTTATGAATATTACAGGACCAGTAATAGTGTAGGAGATTGGGCAATGCCAAGCCTCCAAGAGCCCTTGGGAGCTGTAGCACTGATCTTCTGATGCGTGGATTTTTTTTGCCCCAGAGGAAAGAGCTTATTAGTTGATCGAGCAATTTGAAAAAAGACTTCTTAATAAGGATGGGGATATGTGAGAAAAGATATAGAAACTTGGGTAAAACAACCATTTTAACCAAATTAACACGACCCACTAGGGATAATGGGAGTGCAGACCATCTGACAAAGTCCAGTTTACACCTCTCAAGGAGAGGAGAGACATTTTTGGAGAAAAGGCGATCAATTGAGTCAGTAATATGCACCCCCAAATATTTAAACCCGTCTGTAGAATATTTGAAAGGGAAAAAAGCTGGGGGTATACTTTTAGCTGTAGAATTGATGGGGAAAACTTCGCTCTTGTGGAGGTTAAGTTTATAGCCTGAATAGGACCCAAATTTGTCGAGGATGTCTAGAACCACGGGAAGAGAGGCAGCTGGATTAGACATGTATAAAAGGAGGTCGTCGGCGTATAACGATAATTTATGAACTTTCCCAGCTCTGGTGATACCCTCAAATCCACCCTCCTGACGCAGCCAGATTGCTAAAGGCTCGATAGCTATGGCAAATAAGAGGGGGGAGAGAGGGCAGCCCTGTCTGGTACCTCGATAAAGGGGAAATGGGGCAGACTGGAGACCGTTTGTGTGGACTGAGGCAACTGGGCAGGCATAAAGCAATTTGACCCAAGATATAAATTCTGAATTGAAACCAAATTTCTGCAACACAAAAAAAAGGAAGCTCCATTCCACCCTGTCGAAAGCCTTCTCCGCATCTAGTGAAATAATCAATTCCGGACTGCATGAACTAGATAAGCCAATGATATTCAAGAGCCTCCTTGTGTTATGAAATGAGTGTCTTCCAAGCATGAAACCTGTTTGGTCGGTAGATATTATACTTGGTAGGACCCGTTGTAGGCGTTGGGCTAGGATCTTTGACAGGATCTTTAAGTCAACATTTAAGAGGGAGATGGGCCTATAGCTACCACACATAAGAGGGTCTTTATCACTCTTAAGCAGAAGAGAAATGGAGGCCTCCGACAGGGTGGGAGGCAGGCGGCCCTCAGCAAAAGACTCATTATACATTCTCTGAAGGGCTGGTGCAATTATGCCAGGGAGTAACTTAAAAAATTCAACAGAAAACCCGTCAGGGCCTGGAGTTTTACCGTTCTGAAGTGACATAATTGCCTCCTGTACTTCCTTGATAGAGATTGGACTTCCCAGCTCCTTACACAAATCCTCATTTATTTTGGGGAAAACTGTCCTATCTAGAGGATTATCTCCATCCCAAACATCTGGAGGACATTGGGAGGAATAGAGGTTAGTGTAGAAAGAACAAAATATCTTATTGATCTCTGTCGGGTCCGAGGAAACTTCACCTAAAGTAGATTTGATCTTGGGGATCAATCTGGATAGTGTAGCTGCACGAGCCTGGTGTGCTAATAGTCTTCCCGCTTTGTCCCCAGTCTCAAAGAAACGTTGTCTAGCGAGGAATAACTGCTTCTGAGTCTTACATGTGGACATTAAATCAAATTTGGACTGAAGTTGAAGGCGTTCCTTATAAAGAGCAGGGGTAGGAGCTGAAGCATACAACTGATCAATTCTAAATACCTCCTTAGTGAGCGCCTCCGACACTCGCCTTTCTGCCTTCCTTAGGTTTGAGACATAGGAGATGATTTGGCCACGCATAAACGCCTTGCATGCTTCCCATAGCGTGCGTCTAGAGATCTCTGGAGAATCATTAGTATCGAAGAACAAGGAGATCTGCGTATGGAGGAATTCTTTAAAGGAAGTGTGGGCTAGTAGGGAGGAGTTAAGTCTCCATTGTCTGGATGAGGGGACGCGACTAGGAAAGCTAATATCAATAGATACGGGGGCATGATCTGAGATAACAATACTATGGTAATCACATGAGTGGACCTCTGATCGAAAGTAATTATCCAAGAGAAAAAAATCTATCCGAGAGTACGAATGATGGACGTGTGAAAAAAATGAAAAGGCTTCGACTGAATGGGATTTGACTCTCCATGGGTCGAATAAACCTAAACTAGATTTATATGTGTCAAGGACTTTAGCTGACTTGGATAACGCCAGGGGCTTAGAGGAAGACCTGTCTAGGGAGGGGTTTTGAGTTAAATTGAAATCACCGCCGATAATTAAGTAATGGTCATCAACTTTAGGGAGTGAGGAGAAAAAATGTTTAATAAATGTATCATCATCCCATGTTGGAGCATAAGCACAGGCCATAACCACCGGCATACTACACAGTCTACCAGAAATAATTACAAATCGACCATTTGGGTCCTCAATGGAGTTTGATAACTCAAATGGGACATTCTTGTGTATAAGGATAGCCGCACCTCTTGCCCTAACTGGGAATTTAGAGTGAAATACATCCCTTATCCAAGGTCGCTTGAGAAGGCCAATCTCTGAGGAACAAAGGTGGGTTTCTTGTAAAAAGAAAATATCACCCCTAAGTTGCTTTAAATGAGTCATTACCTTATTACGTTTGATGGGCTGATTGGCACCCTTCAGGTTCCAAGAGATAAAGCGAAGATTCTTACCCTGAGTCGTCATATCATAAGGAGACGAGGGGCACTAACTCTCCCATGGCTGACGTGACTCCCGAGCCAAAGGAAAAGGGGAAAAAACAAGAAAAACACACAAAAAAAAAACAACAACCCTCCCACCCCCCCATTCCCTTATACAAACCAAGCGCGACCACATCTTCACTCCCAACAGGGTATCCCTTTCTGCTTCCATAACCTACTCTTACTCGGAGGTCAACCGGTTAAACAATATGAAAAAAAATATCCCACATTTTAAAGAACATATATGATTACATTGAAGCAACATTAGTCCTCAACTTTAAACAAGCCGTCAATAAGTTTGCCTAAACAATTACCTCAAAAACACAAAAACATCCCACTTAAGAAACTCTACTGCAGGATAGCATATGGCAAGAGATAAAAGCAAACAAAAAGAGGTAATAATAGCAATAATTAAATAAAGTGCCTGATATAGGATAGCCTAACCGTCGCATTGGAAGAAACATAACATGTTTACCATCGTAATCAAAACAGGGGGAAAAAATGGTGATAAAATCACATGCGGCGACCACACCTTGCAATTGGAAGTAAACAAAGTCCCCATCATAACAAAGACAAATACATGGAGTCTATACACGTCGCTCCCGGAACATACGGAGAGTAAACACAACTCACGCGCCGACCCGTTTCCATGGTCACCACGGCGCTCTTGCAAGGTGACCGCATAGCAGTGAGTACACGGGGCAGCATGCAGTAGCAGGAGCAGACGGCTTAGTCCAAGCAGACGGAGGAATACAGTCTTTTGGGGAAACCCTCAGTAGAGGGTGGCCGCCAGGAACACCATACTGCCCCCTACTCTTTGCCCATCACCCGCTCGTTGTAGAATGCGTGCGCGTCCTCCGGAGTCTCAAAAGTGAACGTTCCATCCTCAAACGAGACTTGCAAGCGAGCGGGGAAGAGAAGCCTGAATTTCACTCCTTTCTGGTAGAGGGCTTGCTTGATTTTGTTGAAAGCAGCTCGTTTCTTTGCAGTGATGGCGCTGACGTCTGGGTACACTCGCAGCGTTGTGTCGCGGTACTTAAGCTCGTGTTGTCTGGTCCAGCGAAGCACCTTCTCCCTCTCTTGAAAACGATGAAAGCATATCACAAAAGGCCTGGGTCTACCTCCCGGTCCAGATCTGGGAGCTAGTGTGCGATGTGCTCTCTCGAGCTCCGGGGGTTTGGAGAGGACATCGGGGCCGAGGCTTCCCATCAGCAGGTCGGATATGAACTCGGTCGGGTCCCGGCCTTTTTCACTGCCCTCGGGTATATTTATTATCCGGAGGTTGACTCTGCGGGACCGGTTTTCCATGTCGTCGAGGCGATCTAGAAGAGACTTATTCTGGGTCAGTAGTGTTTCCACTGTTTTTTCCGTGCTTGTTATGCGCTCAAAGTTATCCCCCGCCAGGGTCTCTGCAGCAACGAGGCGTTTATTAAATTGATTCACCGTCTCGCGGAGCGCGTCCACCGAGCTCTGCAAAGGTTTGACAGACTCCTGGATTAACTCAGACATGTCTTTCCGGAGCGAGGCCCGTTGCTTCTCCAGTTCAGAAACCAGCTGGCTCATTGAAAAGGTGTCCGGTGTGTCGCTAGCGCCGGAGCTAGCTGCCGCCATTTTAGCAATTTTGCTAGCTACAGGAGTTGCACCGCCACGAGCAGCAGGGCAGTTCGGCGTATTGCTCGCTTTAGATTTAGAACCACTCATTTCACGACTGACTTGAAGTTATAACTGTAATCCGTCACTTTCCCGAATGAATTGTGGTATTTACACAGATATATTAAAGTTAAAGTTGAAGTGCAACCGGGAGACCTCCTCCGTGCGACTTTCTCCTACAACATCACTACCGGAAGTCCCTGTATTGTTTTTAACTGGCAGATTACATAGTGCCAGACTCTTCTCACCGCTGAGAGTCACGTCTGCTATTGTGAGTAATGTCTACCATTGTGCCAGGTCCTTCATTACAGGATATTTAGTGCAGTTAAGCACTTAATAATTTGTATTCAGGACCGGATGAGTTATGAAGACAGTGACGATGTGACCACAGTCCCTTCCTGTTGATGCAGAGAAAAGAGAGATTAGGAAAATACAGAGATTAAATAAACTGGAGGAAACTGAATACATCTGACAGCAGCTTAATAAAACATGTTGTATTATAAACCTCAGGCCTCCTCAGAACATATTATTTTGTTATGCCTCAGATGAAACATTGCAGTTTTAGGCATACAAAGTTGTACATGTTCTATTCATCCAGAGGAATTTCTTTGTATCTGCACTTAAACAAATAAAGAGCAGTGTGCGTGCACCACAGATAAGAAGGCAGAGTGGAAACAAATTGCAGTGAAATCGTACATGGAAAGCTTTAAGGGTATCATAGGTTATCAGAGCCTTTTCATAAACCCCTGCACAATCATAAGATAAAAACCTTGAACAATTGAATTCAATGATTCTCTCTTCTAAACCATCATAACTTGTATCTTAGACCCGATTCCAACTAAGCTGTTAAAGGAAGTTTTTCCATTAATTAGCACTTGTTTATTAAATATTATGAATATGTCTTTATTATCAGGCTATGTTCCACAATCTTTCAAAGTAGCGTAATAAAACCGCTTCTTAAAAAGCACAACCTCGATCCAGAGGTTTTAGCCAACTATAGACCTATTTCTAATCTTCCGTTCCTCTCAAAAATTCTTGAGAAAGCGGTCGCAAAACAGTTGTGTGATTACTTAAAAAACAATGATTTATTTGAAGATGTTCAGTCTGGCTTTAGAACACATCATAGCACAGAGACAGCTCTGGTTAAAGTCACAAATGACATTCTAATAGCCTCTGACAAGGGACTTGTCTCTATTCTTGTTTTGCTCGATCTCAGTGCTGCATTTGATACTATCGACCATGATATCCTATTGCAAAGACTAGAGCACTTAGTTGGCATAAAGGGAACTGCTTTAGGCTGGTTTAGGTCCTATCTATCTGAAGACTCTCAGTTTGTGTGTGTCAACGATGAATCTTCCATGCAAACCAAAGTTAGCCATGGAGTGCCACAGGGCTCAGTGCTCGGATCTATTTTGTTCACATTATATATGCTTCCGTTAGGCAATATTATAAGGAATCACTCTGTACATTTTCATTGTTATGCGGATGATACTCAACAATATCTATCCATCAAGCCTGATGAAACCAATAATCTAAATAAAATTCAAGACTGCCTCAAGAATTTAAAAATGTGGATCACCTTAAAACATTTTATGTTAAACACGGACAAAAGAAAGTTTGGGGCTCTCTGCTGGAACTGCTACCCCCGCGACACGACCACGGATAAGCGGGAGAAGATGGATGGATGGACGGACAAAACTGAAGTTATTGTACTCGGCCCAAAGACTCTACGAAACAAACTATCTACAGATATATTAACTATGGATGGCATTAATTTAGCCTCCAGTGAGACTGTAAGGAATCTGTGTTATATTTGATCAGGATTGATCTTTTAACGGCCACATAAAATCAATCTCAAGGACCGCCTTTTTTCATCTACGTAACATAGCAAAAATCAGGCATATCTTGCCTCAAAACGATGCAGAGAAACTAGTCCATGCATTTGTTACTTCAAAGCTGGATTATTGTAACTCTTTATTATCAGGGTGTATCAAAAAGTCAGTTAAGTAATTTCAGCTGATTCAAAATGCTGCAGCACGTGTACTAACCAGAGTTCGGAAAAGGGACCACATTACTCCTGTTCTGGCTGCCTTACACTGGCTCCTTATAGAACACAGGATATAATTTAAAATTCTTCTTCTCGCCTATAAAGCCCTTAATGGGCAGGCGCCATCTTACCTTAAAGAACTCATTATACCCTACTGTCCTACTAGGGCATTGCGTTCCAAGAATGCAGGGTTGTTGGTTGTTCCTAGAGTTTTTAAAAGTACAATGGAAGCCAGAGCTTTTTCTTATCAAGTTCCACTTTTGTGGAATCAGCTTCCAGTCTGTGTTCGGGCAGCAGATAGCCAATCCGTTTTTAAGAGTGCGCTTAAGACCTTCCTTTTTGATAAAGCGTATAGTCGGGGCTGATTAGATTCAGCCCCTAGTTTTGCTGCTATAGGCTTACGGTACGTCCACACAGCATCTTTTCAAAAATCTTGAAAATCTTAGAGCTGGGCGTGTCTGAAAGCTTGGGGATTTTTTGCGAGCAACGCGACCAACAACCAATCACATGAATCTCCCGCCCCCGACATACAAAGCAAAAAACCCCGGGGATTTTATGCGAATGAACTGCAGTCTGGCTCTCGCTCTCCCAGCATACACGTGGTTTGATTGGCTAGCGCTTGTACTGTCAGATTTGCATAAACGGGATTTGATTGGCTGACGCTTCCAGCTCAGCTTCAAAAGTTGAACATTGCTCAACTTTTGAATCCTGAAAATCCTGGAAATCTTCGCTTCGCTCCCCCACAATGCAGTTCGGCGAAAAGCGAGGCAAAGTGACGTCATCCCCATTCAAAGTCAATGGGCAGAGAAGCGTTGGAAGCGTTGGAAGATTTGTTTAAAGCTGCTGTGTGGACGTACCGTTAGACTGTCGGGGGACACCTTACACTTCATTTTCTCTGTCTGTAGCTGTGTACTCTCATGTTCCAAATAACCCAGCTTTCCCCAAATTTCTTTTTGATGTCTATCTACGCTGGGATCCTGAGTCGTAGCTGATCCTGAGTCCTAGATCTGAGTCCTGGATTTCGAGTCGTGGCTGAACCTGTCACTGTGGTCCTGCCTGACTCATCATACTACTTCCCTGATGGCTCCCACAGGATTGTTGACATCCTCGTGGATTCATCTTCTTCTTATAGACACATGCATTTCCAAACATTTGGACTACCTATGTTGTAAATGTATTATCTCTTCGATTTACACACAGCATCTATTGCACGTCTGTCCGTCCTGGGAGAGGGATCGCTCCTCTGTTGCTCTCCCTGAGGTTTCTCCCATTTTTCCCTTTAAACTGTGGGTTTTCTCCGGCAGTTTTTCCTTGTACTATGTGAGGGTCTAAGGACAGAGGGTGTCATATTGTCATACTGATATTCTGTACAAACTGTGAAGTCCACTGAGACAAATGCAACATTTGTGATATTGGGCTATATAAATAAACATTGATTGATTGATAAGAGAACTGAATGAATGATTGTTCGGTCTAGCTGTGGTCTTTAATCTTCCATTTACTGAATAAATATACATTTCAAAGGTAAGTCAACTCCACTTTAAACAGGACTGTTTAGTAAAAATGATAAAGACCTATACAAATGTGTGATCAGCTAGCAACATTTTAGGCTTTATTAACCTGCTATCATAGGTTAAATACTCATGAATTTCAGTAGATGATAAATGATAGAGTTTTATGGCACTATTATGTAAAAGGCTGCATGTGAGTTCTTACATAAAATGAACATAACATTATGCATGTATTGTCTTGTACATTTACAATAAAAAAAATAGGATTTTGGTGTGCATGAAGACTGCCATACAGTCTGCCATACAAAGACTCTGTATTAAAAATATAAAAATATAAGATCAGAAAGCGAATTTTTGATATATTTAAATACTATGCAAAAAACATAACATTGGACTGCACACCACAAGATAGCATGGAAGATAGCCTTACCTCAATTTAATTATTCCCATGATTGAAAAATAATTTGTAATGTTCCAGCATAAAAAAGAATGAAGAGTTTTGTATCGCATTAAAAATATATTAGTATAGAAAAAAAGAACATCAAATTAGCTAGTCCTTTAAGAGATAACTAGCCTAGCTTTGCACGTTAATACTGTTGTCGCCACAGCTTGTGGTTAAGTCACCTTAACATATTTGATTAAAGATGCATTTATTGAGATCCCTCATTAATTTTAAATGGAGAAGAAAGCTGACAGTGTTAGGAAAAGGGCAATGTATAAACAGTGGTGTAAAGTAACCAAGTAGATTGACTCAAGTATTGTACTTAAGTACAATTTTGAGATACTGCATAATGAGTACTTTGATACTTTAAGTATATTTTGAAGCCAATATCAATCAATCAATCAATGTTTATTTATAGCCCAATATCACAAATGTTACATTTGTCTCAGTGGTCTTCACAGTGTGTACAGAATATCAGTATGACAATACGACACCCTCTGTCCTTAGACCCTCACATCGTACAAGGAAAAACTTCCGGAGAAAACCCACAGTTTAAAGGGAAAAATGGGAGAAACCTCAGGGAGAGCAACAGAGGAGGGATCCCTCTCCCAGGACGGACAGACGTGCAATAGATGCTGTGTGTAAATTGAAAAGATAATACATTTGCAACATAGGTAGTCCAAATGTTTGGAAATGCATGTGTGTATAATAGGAAGATTAATCCACGAGGATATCCATCCAGGACCGATGATCCAGGACAACAGCCACGACTCGCGATCCAGGGCTTGCGATCCAGGACACAGGACCACAGGATCATCCATGACTCCGGATCCCGGTGTATATAGACACCAAAAAGAAAGAAATTTGGGGAAGCTGGGTTAATCGGAACATGAGAGTACACAGGTATAGACAGAGAGAAGGAAGAAGTAAGATGTCCCCCGACAAACTAAGCCTATATCAGCAAAACTAGGGGCTGAATCTAATCAGCCCTAACTATAAGCTTTATCAAAAAGGAAGGTCTTAAGCGCACTCTTAAAAAAGGATAGGGTGTCTGCCGCCCGAACAAAAACTGGAAGCTGATTCCACAAATGTGGAGCTTGATAAGAAAAGGCTCTGGCTCCCATTGTACTTTTAGAGACTCTAGGAACAACCAACAACCCTGCATTCTTGGAACGCAATGCCCTAGTAGGACAGTAGGGTATAATGAGTTCTTTAAGGTAAGATGGCGCCTGCCCATTAAGGGCTTTGTAGGCGAGAAGAATAATTTTAAATTATATCCTGTGTTCTATAAGGAGCCAGTGTAAGGCAGCCAGAACAGGAGTAATGTGGTCCCTTTTCCGAACTCTGGTTAGTACACGTGCTGCAGCATTTTGAATCAGCTGAAGCGACTTGACTGACTTCTTGGTACTGCCTGATAATAAAGAGTTACAATAATCCAGCCTAGAAGTAACAAATGCATGGACTAGTTTCTCTGCATCGTTTTGAGGCAAGATATGCCTGATTTTTGCTATGTTACGTAGATGAAAAAAGGCGGTCCTTGAGATTGATTTTATGTGGGCGTTAAAAGATCAATCCTGATCAAATATAACACAGATTCCTTACAGTCTCACTGGAGGCCAAATTAATGCCATCCACAGTTAATATATCTGTAGATAGTTTGTTTCGTAGAGTCTTTGGGCCGAGTACAATAACTTCAGTTTTGTCCGTGTTTAACATAAAATGTTTTAAGGTGATCCACGTTTTTAAGTCCTTAAGGCAGTCTTGAATTTTATTTAGATGATTAATTTCATCAGGCTTGATTGATAAATATAGTTGAGTATCATCCGCATAACAATGAAAGTTTACAGAATGATTCCTTATAATATTGCCTAACGGAAGCATATATAATGTGAACAAAATAGGTCCGAGCACTGAGCCCTGTGGCACTCCATGGCTAACTTTGGTTTGCGTGGAAGATTCATCGTTAACACGTACAAACTGAGAGCGTTCAGATAGATAGGACCTAAACCAGCCTAAAGCAGTTCCCTTTATGCCAACTAAGTGCTCTAGTCTTTGCAATAAGATGTCATAGTCGATAGTATCAAATGCAGCACTGAGATCGAGCAAAACAAGAATAGAGACAAGTCCCTTGTCTGAGGCTATTAGAATGTAATTTGTGACTTTAACCAGAGCTGTCTCTGTGCTATGATGTGTTCTAAAGCCAGACTGAACATCTTCAAATAAATCATTGTTTTTTAAGTAATCACACAACTGTTTTGCGACCGCTTTCTCAATAATTTTTGAGAGGAACGGAAGATTAGAAATAGGTCTATAGTTGGCTAAAACCTCTGGATCGAGGTTGTGCTTTTTAAGAAGCGGTTTTATTACTGCAACTTTAAATGATTGTGGAACATATTCTGATAATAAAGACATATTCATAATATTTAATAAAGAAGTGCTAATTAATGGAAAAACTTCCTTCAACAGCTTAGTTGGAATTGGGTCTAACATGCACGTTGATGGTTTAGAAGAGAGAATCATTGAATTTAATTGTTCAAGGTTTACGACTGAAAAGCATTCTAGTTTACTATCTAGTGTAATATTAGAACTTACGTTTCCGGGAGCTGTTGATAACACTATACTGGTCAAAGGCAAGAGGTCATTAATTTTGTTTCTAAGAGTAACAATTTTATCATTAAAAAAGCACATAAAATCATTACTACTGAGTGCTATGGGAATAGAAGGCTCAATCGAGCTGTGGCTCTCTGTCAGCCTGGCTACAGTGCTGAAAAGAAATCTTGCATTATTCTTATTCTCATCTATTAATGAAGAGTAGTAGGCTGCCCTCGCTTTACGCAGTGCTTTCTTATATTCATTGAGAGTAATATGCCAAATTAAAGTTTAGTGGAACGCCATATCCTTTCAAGTTGTCTAGACTTTTGCTTTATTTTGCGGGTTTCGGCATTATGCCATGGAGCTAATCTATGTTGTTTTATTTTCTTCTTTTTCAATGGAGCAACAGAGTCTAATTTTATTCGCAGCGCATCTGTAGCACTATCAACAACATGATCAATTTGGGGTGGTGTACATTTTGTATAAGTTTCCTCCCTTACATGCAGACATGCTATCGAGTTAAGTATTGGTGGAATCTCTTCCTTAAATTTGGCTATAGCACTAACAGATAGGTTTCTGCTGCAAGAGCTTTTGACTAATGCTTTGTAGTCTAGTAACAGTACTTCAAAAGTTACTAAGAAATGGTCGGATAAAGCAGGATTATGCGGTTCGACTAATAGTTGCTCAATTTCAATACCATAAGTCAGAACAAGGTCGAGAGTGTGATTATAGCAGTGGGTTGGTTTATTTACACTCTGACAGAAACCAACAGAATCTAATATAGAATTAAATGCAACAGTAAGGCTATTTTTATCATCGTCAACATGAATATTAAAGTCACCTACGATAATTACTTTATCTGTTTTAAGTACAATACTTTTCTACTTTTACTTGAGTAACATTTTGAATGCAGGACTTTTACATGTAACAGAGTATTCCTACACTCTGGTACTTACCTGTCTTACAACACCTGTTCAACCCGACCCTGTACCTGGAGATCATCCCAGTGCTGTGGAAGACGTCCTCCGTTGTTCCAGTCCTAAAAAGACGACTCCTTCTCGGCTGACTATCGCCCAGTAGCTCTCACATACATGTGATGAAGGTGCTGGAGAGACTGGTCTTGGCCCATCTCAGATAGCAGATGATATCATTTTGTTGACCCTCTGCAATTTGCCTACCAGCCTTACTTGGGGGGGGGATGACGCCATTATCTACCTGCTGCTGCGTGCTAACTCGTACCTGGATGGATCAGGTTGCACTGTGAGAATCACCTTTCTTGAATTCTCCAGTGCATTCAACACGATCCAGCCACGGTTACTGAGTGACAAGATGCAGGCTATGAGGGTAGAGGTATCCACCATCTCCTGGATTACAAACTACCTCACAGACAGGACACAATATGTCCAGTTGGGCAGTGCTCTGTCTGATGTGGTGTTACAGGAGCCCGACAGGGGAATGTACTCTCTCCTTTCCGTGTCACCTTATACACCACTGACTTTAAATACAACTCAGAGTCATGCCACCTGCAGACATTTTCAGATGACTCAGTGCAGTTGTAGGGTGGACGGGAGAGGAGTAACGAGAGCTGGTGGGTGATTTTGTTGAGTGGACTGGAAGAAATCATCTGTTTCTGAATGTGGCCAAGACCAGAGAGATGGTAATTGACTTCAGGAGGAAGAGGACGTCTCCACTGCCCCTGTGCATTCTGGGAGAGGATCTGGCTGTTGTGGAGGATTACAAGTACTTGGGAGTGCACTTATGGCGCGTTTCCACTGCAGCGGGTAGCTTGCTTTAAGCGTGCCGAGCCGTGCGGGGCCCGTTTTTGGTTGCGTTTCCACTTGGCCTAGTTTTGGCCGGGGCTACTTTTTCACCTTTTTTCTGGCCCGACTAAATCGTGGTTCTCGGGCCAGGAACAACCAGGCTGAGTCGGGCTGAGTATGCTAAACTAGAGAGAGAATTGCTGGCAAGGGGGCTACAACTACAACAAGATGAACATATTTGACCGTGATTTAATTGTAATACATGTTTCAAAATGATGCCGAAGTAACAACATACTGATACCGGTTAGTAAAAACCATGAATTAATGCTTTGACAAGTCTGCAGACAGACGGCAGGCGAAAAACCCTGCGTGTTTTCTAAATGTAGCTTGGCTAAGCTAACGTTATATATGCTCCGACCGTCCACACTCACAACAACGGCCTATACAGACATAAATAAACCAGCGACTGTATTCGCCATGACACAGGCAGTCTGTGGTTTGTACTTGTTTAACTTTTGTCTATTTTCTGAACAGATATGAAGAGCTGTGAGCTCTGAGTGCTAAGAGCTAACGGCTGTGTTGTTTTTCTGGGGCTCTCATTGATGACGTCACGGCTCCGCCTACACTGCGTTACTATAGTAACTGCCCCAGTTCCTAAACTGTAATGGAAGCGCAGCATTAAAGTGAGCAGGGCCTAATAAGGCCTAAGCCGAGCGAGGCCTGCAGTGGAAACGCGCCATTAGAGAACGGACTGACCTTGAGGATCAACACTGACGCTGTGTACAAAAAGGGGATGAGCAGACCATTTTCTGAGGAAGCTGAGATCCTTCAACGTGTGCAGATGTTGGAAACCATAGCTTCTCTTGGACTTAAAATCACACTGTACATTTTACATTTATGTTCAATTTAATATTTAATATTCCATGCCTCACATACTTATGTATATATAATAACTTGCTTTATATTTCTTTACTGTACATTTTGTAATTCAACATGTATATTATCTACTTTCTTGTTTATTTCTAGTCTTTCAATTGTTATTGTACAATGACATGTCTTTTTATGCTGCTGCAACACAAACATGTCCCAAGTTGGGATCAATAAAGTACTTCTTATCTTAGCCTTATTCTACTTTTACTCAAGGACAAGATCTACTTGTTCCACCTCTGTGTATTAAGGATGTGATGTTTAGAACTGTATTGTTTAAAGGAAAGAAAATAATTTCAAAAAATCAGTTTAGCTTCACCCTTCCAGATGTTACGGACAAACTTGATGTCATTACAATCATTTGATTACATCCTGCACTTCAAGTAAAATCCAATTTGCAAGGCTCTTGAGTCTATTCTACCATATATACAATGATTTTTAAAAGTTAAAAAAAATAATTGTATTAAAGTTTTGTTTTTTCATGTGATATGTTCAGCACTGTCATTAAGGACAGGGATATTTTGCATTATAAAACTACCATACAGGTCATTTTGATAGTTTTAAGAGATGTCATGTAAAACTCCAACCTGTGTAGATGTACATTATACTATAAAGGATATCAGAAGCATTATTTTAGATATTTTAAATTCGAAAAAATGAGGTACAACATAGTTGACAATGAAAGTCAAACATTTGACGCAAATAACATAGTTGACTGGACACATTATTAACCATCAGCACTATGTTTATTTCAAGGCAGAAGTGCAAAATTCAATTGATAATGATGTGTAATGACGTCTACATGTCATACAAATGGTCAACTAGGTTACCCAATACTGAGTAACTTAGTTGACAATTTCCCTATTTTGACCCATCATTTCAATGGGCTTGCCTGGATGACCACATGTCATTTTCTTGAACAGGTTAACATCACATTTGAACATATAATGAATTAAAATCATTGAACAATTGTAAACCATAACAATGTATGTAACATTGTTGATGGTCAATTAATATACTCATTGACAATGTGCTATTATACATAAAATATTGTAAAAAATTAGAGGACAATCACCACAGTGTGTTCAAAATGTCTGCCAAAGAGGAACATGGCATCATGTGATGCTGGTGACCTGGACAAACCATTTTTGAGTTAAATGGGGGAGTGCTGTTAGTAACATAACTTTGACAGAACTTTTGCGGACATTCATATATTAAGATATTTAAATTATTTAAAGGAGGAAATCAATTAAAAAAATATTATTTTTCTTTAGTATTTAGACTTATGAAATACATGAATAATAGTTGTTATTTACTTTAATGGTTTTTATTCATTATTTTGAAACCAAGACACCCTCAACTGAAAAACGGACAGCAAAAACTGTCAATTTAAGAACATCATGACACATTTCAAGCTAAATGAAGCATAGGATACACATAATGTTTGTGTGATATTATAACATGCTTTCCAATAATAGACAAAATAGGATATTCTTGAAGAAAATAGTTAGAATAAATATAATTATCATCAATGGACATCAATGTACCCCAAATTGTAGAATGAGTCAGCTGCTGTTGAAGTGCCTTCCAGAAGGGCCTTTAACTTTTCTTTCTTGTGAATATGTTTAGAGATCTTTATTTAAAAAAACTAAAACTAAAAAACACTGGGGGGAAATTTTTAGAAGCAATAACCTACATTCAAAGTAAACACAATATAAATGTAGTGTCTTATGGTGTATGAACGTGAGGCAGGGTTATCCTGTATGCTTTGCAAACATTCCCTGGATAAACAAGGACACATGTAATTAAAGGGAAAGTAAAGGTTGTGTTTGCACAGCTGTAAACTGATCTGTCATTGTTTTTACTAATCTCACATAAATGATCAAATAATAGATTAATAAATGCACTGCAGCTTCAGATCAAAAGAATATTATAACAAGGCTTGTTTGAGGGAAAACCCTGTCAGCATGCAGCGTGCACCATGAGCAGAGCAGAGGGAGGGGGCAGTGAAATGCGTCAGCAGGGTGTTCTGTGCAGACAGGGCGTCCATAATCAATGACCAAACACAGCAGCCAATCACAGGCCGCATGCTAATGAGGAGCCTTTTAAACCCTCTGATGAATCGCCTTTTTGCAGAACTGACCGGATTTTAGTGGCACACACCAGAGAAAGATCTCATTCTCATCTCCAGCACCTCTGAGTCAAGCAACTTTTTACACTCTTCAGCTCAACACCGCAAACCGGACCTCCTCACCGCAGGAATATCTCCCTTGTGTTGCAGAGAGAAGAACTCAGCAGAGAAAAGAAGCGCACATTTCAGTTTGTTTTTTTGTTGCAAAAGTTAACATCGCCATGTCTTGCGGTGATGTGTCGGATCAAAGTCGGCGGTTCTGTGTGTTGTCTTGGGATCAGGTGCAGCGTTTGGACTCGATCCTCGGGGAGGCTGTCCCCATCCACGGCCGGGGAAACTTCCCCACTCTGTCCGTGCAGCCACGACAGATCGTCCAGGTAATATTAACCACACATCCTTAACATGCTCGCTTGTCTATTCTGGCATGTCTACTTTACTTTGAAGTGTCCGCATGTAGAAACTTTACTTTATAGACTTAGTTAGAATCACATTACTAGCCTAGTTAATATCATTCAGGTGGGTAAGTAGTAAAAGCTGTTAATCATGTTGTCTTACATGCAGTATTATCTTTCCACACTCACACCAGGGTAATTAGAAATAAAAATGTTTACATTATTTGTCTGGAACTACGTTGGAAACCTAGAAGACCCCTGGTCTTTTAACCTACATTTGAGAGCCACAGGTTTTAACATTACATTATAGTATTTGATGATTAAAACAAATATTAAAGTTATTTTCTCTTCGGATTTGTCAAAATACAACGGTGAGGAATACATGGCAACTCCCCTGGTTTGACTTAAAGTATGAAACAGACACGTGCAAAGGTTCTTCCACATTTCCATCTCTTGTGCATTGTGGCTGGATCACATTTCACTTCTCCCGTGAAGTCTGTAGATAGTTGGCTGTGTGTTAGAATGCAAGTTAAATAATAGAATTTCAGAATTAACAAAATGTAAAGTCAGGTAATTTGTTGCAGAATCTTGAATTTGTTCCCCATTGCTTTTACACTTGGACCTATTCAAGATGAAGCTCTATGAATCCCAGAGCTTCATGCTTGTGGTTGCGGAGAGATGAATAATCCATTGAGTGTGCAGGAGGCTTAAATGCAGGTTTGAGCCCCAAATGTGGGGACTGAGTTTCCCCTGGATTTGTGGAAACCCTATATATATTGTATTTAGCTCAAATCTAACATCTGCAACATGAGTGGTTTTCTGAACACCAAACAACAGTGAATCTTGTGTCATGACAACCTAGAAAAAAAGCTATTTAACTTAAATGTGTAATCCATTTTGATGTAATTGTCACTTCTGTTAGGCATCCCAGAAGGCCGGACTGATAGTGGGGACCTTTGTCATGCTGCAGGTTTAGAGGGATAAACATTATGAAGCTCTAGTGTCCAAGGAGTTAGAGGGCTGTAACTGTAAATCTAAGATAACAACGCCCTCAAACACTAAAGATGTACTGCTTTGCTCTCGTTCATATGATACTGAGTATCTTTGGGTTTTGTGATGACAATAATACATTTACCTTGGACTTTGAGACACTGGGATGGACATTTTTCACGATTTTCTGATATTTCATAGACCAAATATTAAGTGATTAATCTAGAAAGAATCAGCTAATGCAATCATCAATAACTTACTCTTCCCTTTTTATTATTTTATTTTATTTCAGGAAGTGGAACCATCTTGCCAAGTTAGTGTGTTTATAATTCTGTCTGTGGTTATAGGGCAGAGGGAGGAAATGGGTCAAGTGTAAACCTGACCCTGGATTTGGCTCAGACTGTTTTGCCATATCAGGCTGACCACAGAAGCAACAAATGGCAAACTATTATTGCTTCTGATTGGAATTTGAACCCAATTGGCACCACTTTATGGCTGAAGGATTACCACACTATTACTGCAAATGTATGCAATTATGATTTTGTACTTTAACACAGTCCTGTGCGGAAGGTTGACTTGCCTTCAAATGTTTGTTTGGAGCCTGACCCAGTATGTATAAATAGAGCCGTCTTGTTATCTGATCACCATGGGAGAGAGAGTTAACGGATACTAATCTGACAGGTCAGTGCCAGTGGGGAGATTTAGAATTGTGTGTGCGAGAGTGAAACAAGTCATGTTAGCCTTACTGTTCAAATGGTATGCAATAATTATTTGCACAGAGGAAATGCTTGTGTAGCTTAAATGTATAGTCTGCGTGAAATGTATTAGTTTTTGTTAAATATGTATCAGCTGTGCTTACACTGAATAGGTTTGACAAACTGTTCAAATGGCACGCCAGATTTAACATGTACACAGGCCGAATCCATGTTTGGAGTCTTATTTCTGACATGTTTCCCTTTGTGCCTGCTAGCATTGATGTTGGCTGACCCTGTCCAGCTGTAGATCATCCTCTTCCAATGTGGCCGAGACAGTTCAAACATCTCACAGGTCACTGGGAAAGAGGAGGGGGAAAGCTGCTGACCATTAATGACTGCAGGTCGTGTCATTTAGCCCCAAGCGCCACCGGTGGTCATGCACTCTGGTGTTCCCACTCTCTTGGCTGCAGTTCAGGATTATAATCTAATTGTGAATTTGATGGAAGATAAGACAGTCTGACCCAGAGGGAGATGGACCTGTAGCACGCACTCACCAGCGCTGTTGCTCTTTGTTTGGGCTCTTCAGGTATTATTCAACCTGAGGCTGATGTTGATGAAATTGACTTTTGCCTTCACAAGCTATTGATTTCTACTCGGCCCTTGTGGAGCTTATTTGGACAGATTTCAAGAGTCTTTTTAGTTGTGTGTCTTCTGCAAATATAGGAGCATTTTTCTAGTTTATTTTTTAAAACTAAACCTCCTTAATAAGAAATATTAATGCCAATTTTCAGCATTATACTTATATTTTGGAATTTTTACATATGTGCTCTGATTGGTCAGTGTTTCTGTGTCTTGCGTATCTACCTTTTTTAGAGTCATTATACATGGGTAATGACTGTAGCGTCAATGTAGCTGGACTTTCTACCTGTATAATGTTTGACATCACAACTTTACAGAAGCCCTGATGGCTTGTTTTAAAGAAACATTTTCTAAGCACGAGCTGTGTGCATTTGATCATGGATTGAGGGTTTTGATACTCTACTATTGGAGAGAAAAATAAAAAGGAAATCTCACTTTTTACATTAAGGGACCTTTTTATAAGAGAATCTGTTTGTCATTTATAACATGTTGTGTCTCTGTCTCGTCCCTGTCCAGGTGGTGCGGGCTCGGCTGGAGGAGAGGGGTGTGTGCGTTAAGGATGTACGGCTGAACGGCTCGGCTGCCAGCTATGTGCTCCATCAGGACACCGGACTGGGCTACAAGGACCTCGACCTTATCTTTGGTGTGTCGCTGAAAGACGATCAGGCCTTCCGACTGGTGAAGGATGTCGTTCTAGAATGCCTGTTTGACTTCCTGCCGGCTGGCGTCTCTAAGGAGCGCATCTCGCCACTCACGCTAAAAGAGGCCTATGTACAGAAACTGGTAAAGGTCTGCAATGACACAGACCGCTGGAGCCTCATCTCGCTGTCCAACAACACAGGCAAGAATGTGGAGCTAAAATTTGTGGACTCTTTACGGCGGCAGTTTGAATTCAGCGTGGACTCCTTCCAAATTTGCCTCGACTCTCTGCTCTTATTTGACCGCTGCTCAGAGACGCCCATGTCTGAGAGCTTTCACCCCACTGTGATCGGGGAGAGTGTGTATGGGGACTTCAAGGAGGCCATGGAGCACCTGTGTCAGAGGACGATAGCGACACGCAGCCCTGAAGAAATCAGAGGGGGCGGCTTATTGAAGTATTGCCACCTGCTGGTGCGGGGCTTCACCGCCTCTTCAGTGCCTGAAATGAAGAACCTGCAGCGCTACATGTGCTCACGGTTCTTCATTGACTTCTCTGACATTGGTGAACAGCAGAGGAAGCTGGAGGCCTACCTGCAGAACCACTTTGCAGGGATGGAGCACAAACGGTATGAGTGCCTGATGACACTGCACCATGTAGTGAACGAGAGCACCGTGTGTCTGATGGGCCACGAGCGGCGCCAGACGCTCAGCCTCATCTCCATGCTGGCACTGAGGGTGCTGGCTGAGCAGAACGCCATCCCCACTGTAACGAACGTCACGTGTTACTACCAGCCAGCTCCATATGTGCAGGACATCAACTTCAGTAACTACTATATTGCACACGTGCAGCCGCCGCAGGTCTCCCCGTGCAATAATGCATATCAGACATGGCTGCCCTGTAGCTGAACCAGCTATTAGAGGAGCAAGGGTGGACATCTCCATCGCTCTTTATGTTTCAAAGGAAGTGGACTGAAAAAAAAACAAAAAAAACGAAACCCATATTTGCCAAATGTGACTTGACTAAACAATCCAGTACTGCTGTACATCTGATTGAGCCGAAACATACATTTTCTCCCTTGTATTCTCTTGCAAAAACATCTGTAAGATTGCTGGTCATTTCTGAGATGTAGCTATGATATCTTGTTAAGTATTAAAGTCTTTATGAAGCTTTATATATGTCAAAAATACATTTTTGAGGAAACAACTGAGCTGGTGTTATTTTCATACTCTTTTTTTTTTTTAAATGACATACTGGACCAAAGATGTATTTGTTCAGAAAGGGAATGTTGTTATGCTTCCAAGTGCCTAAAAATGAACCATGAATTGTTCTTAAAAAAATGAAGAAAGATACACATCTGCAAATTGAAAACTGTGCATTCAGTGTTTTCTAGATTTCTCTGTCTCTCTTTTCAGGAACATGAGCATTCATTTTTGTGAAATAAAAAAGGAAAAACTACAGTTTTTGGTATCGTGGTAAACTTATTTGACTTCTTACCTTACAATGACACAACACATTTTCATTAAAATTGGGAGTAACTTTGACTCACACTTTTGTTGATCTTGGTCTGGAATCATGGGATGCATATCCTGAAACTGATGACAACAAGGCCCTCATTTCCAGTAAGCAGGCCCATTGAAATGCATATACTGTCTGCTGGAGTGAGTTGCATTTGTTAAAATGGGGCTGAGGATCCATTACATTCTGAGGACATGAACCATAAGGAGGCTTTTCTAAAGCACAATGACTTCTCTCTCCTCTGTGATACTAAAGCTTTTTAACAAAGGCCGTCCTGTTCTCCCACGAATGTTACCACTGGAAACCCAGCCCTGCTTGACCGATTCCATATCCATGTCCAAATCTTTAGCTAGAATGGTAAAGTTTGTAAAGACAAATGGTGGAAACGCCACAGCTCATAAATTATTAGTAGACAGAAGACCTTTGCAATCCTTGCTAAAGACGTTTGGGCCAATATTTACATCCGCTGTGCAAAGTGAGAATACAAAATAGTTTATTTTGCCAAATGTGAGTCACGCCCATAAATTAATTGAACTGAGATTTTTAAGTCTGGTGTTGAAAGAAAGCATTAGAAATGTGGTGTTATTGAAGCCTATATATACGCTGCATTATCTTTTGTATCAATCTGTGAAATACAGGGTTACTGCGAGCAGTCAGTACTGGAGCCAATATAAAGTAATGGAGGACTCGTGGCATTCTTTCACTGTGTTAATTTATCTTGCACTCATGGCCAGATTAAGCTGACTTCCCATCTACTGTCCTCCATGTATTCAAAGAGTAGCCTCCAAGTAGCCTTTATATCTGGTGCAATAATTAAAAAACTCCTACATTTTGGCCTTGGTATATTTTCACAACACTATAGTTAATAACACGGGACCCTCCTTAGTTGATGCACTGGTGCAAATGTATCAATTTTGCAATTAAATGAGCACTCCACAAACTGTACATACTGATAATCGTTTGTTTCCCATGGTGGGTGCTACTCAGGGGCTCTGAAGGGGCTTTGTAATGTCTGAGAGATTGTATTATTTTTTATCTTGGTTTGGCCTCGGGACAACACAGTCTTAACAAAAAGCCTGTGTTGCAAACTGAGGGCTGGAGTTTGATTCATCCTTATTTCTCAGTAAGATTCTTGTTAGTTCCAACTTCATGAAAGTACAATAGGCTATAAAATCAGTGGAGCACCCCTTTAATGAAATGACCGAAACCACCTGACATTCAGTGAACCTGAGACACTTGGAACGTCTTGGCGATGCTTGTTTGCCATTAAAAGTTTGAGAAAACATTTAAAATTCATAATAAAAAGGAACAATGATTGACGATTTTGATTTATACAAAATACATAAAGTGCTCTTACGGCTCAGGACAGTCTTTCACCAGAGCAGTCTACTTCTATATTTAGTATATTTCTCAGTGTCATTGGTGAGTCATGAACTCAATATGCTGCTCCATTTTTTTTAAACATACTTAATTAATCGACACTATGCTTCTGCTGATATAACTGCTTTCACCAAGACGTGTAGTTATGAAACCTTACAGCGATAATTAAGTTGAAAAGATCATCCTTTCTATCACCTAACAGATCAGCTTAAAGCATATACAGTATGAGCTGAAGGGTAGCAATACAGCAGTACATTTACTGTAAATTATTTGGTGTTACACTACATGCCTAGGGACACAACGACATGCTGACTGGGACTTGAATTTGCTCTCCCCTGATCCGAAGACCAGCGCACTATCCCACTGAGCCGCAGCCTCAATCAATGTTTGAGGCTTGATGATCCCTGATCTACTTATATAAGATTATAAATAGACCAGTATGATTGATGAAATGTTGCACTTGCTGAGGGATTTAACTGCAAACATCTGGCAGTCAAACTAATGCAGATGATTCAAACAATTGTTATCTACTGCTATGTCTAGAACACAGGTTTTTTTCATCCCAGGGATGATAGATTAAGACTTCTCAGACATTTAATGTGGGCTTTAATTTAGGGAGTAGGCCTATGTGTGTGGGCACATGTCTGCGTGAAAGCAGTGTGATGATAGGACAGAGACTCAGTAATGACAGAGAGTTTGCAAATTCTTGCCACAACACAAATCAAACTCACCCTAGCCTAGTATCTGTGCTGTACAATGTTTCACTTACCCATTATCCGCAGGGAGCTTCTCACTTTGTGCCTCTGTTGTCTTTCATGATGTAGGACAAACTCTTTTAAGACTAAATTCCAATCACACTGACTTGAGTCAGGAAATGCGGATGTTTTAAATTAGGCTGCACTTGGGGAGCACATGTCTCTGTTGATGTGACATCATCCTGAGGGTGCAAAAAGGAAACACATGTTTTAGCTGAACTAAATGATTGGAGCAAGCGTAGCAGCTTTATCTAGATGAGACGTGTGTGTGTGTGTGTGTGTGTGTGTGTGTGTGTGTGTGTGTGTGTGTGTGTGTGTGTGTGTGTGTGTGTGTGTGTGTGTGTGTGTGTGTGTGTGTGTGTGTGTGTGTGTGTGTGTGTGTGTGTGTGTGTGTGTGTGTGTGTGTGTGCTGCTAACACTTAACCATAAACGTTATTGTTTATTTTCTCCGTCTTTATATGTAGATATTACTTTTCTCCGTTAATCTCCGTCACGTTGTTTCCATAGCAACAACAACTTCCTGTCAACAGCGCTACCTCTCCTTCAAAATAAAAGCATGTCCATAAATAGGAAACCAAGCCAAATTACACTTAAGACATATACAACTGCAACGAAAGTAACAAACACAATGCGATATCCTTTTAAATTTCAAATAACACAAATTTCTTTGGAAATATTATTTTAAATACAATTAAATCAAGTTATTTTGGTAAAACTAATGAAAAATATTTAAAAAATATATATTAAAAAATAAATATATATTTTTTAATGTTTTTCAATATTATTTTGTAGAATATCTTAGGCCCTCAGAGAGGTGGCGAGCGGCTCGCCACTGTGTTTGACTGTATTTTATTTAATTATGCGCTGGTTCTTCTGACATGTTTGTGATATCAAGGCTGACACAGAACAACGTAACAAAGAAACAAATCTAAGCTTTTTTTATTGGTTGTAATGTACATGGACACATTTGAATGGTGTGACAATGTCCTCTTTGATTGGATTAAAATGTACATATCCTCAATATCATCTCCTCAATTTGCAAAAATAACAAAGTATACACAGCTAGATCAGATCGCGTTCTTTTTAGATGCGACTTTAGAGTAGAGGGGAATTATTGAAACGGGATGTAAAGTGTTCCGCGGCGTCTGCCGCTGCGAAAATGTGGAGCAGGACTGTAAAGTGTGGGGGGGGGCAATGGCCCCTTGGCCCCCCTGCTTCCGGCGCCCCTGCTCAGTCTACATGAGTATGCATACTTCTATTTTTCACATTCACAGTAATTATATCTGATAATATTTGTGTGCTTTTAGGTAAGTAACACATTTAATAGATTTAAATGTATAATCTTCACTTGTAACAGATGTATTGGTACATTGCCTTTAGTAACCATCACATATTTAATAATAAAAGCAACAAACATTTAATTACATTTCAAATAGTTACAACCCTTGTCCTTTTTAAATTACTGTTTCCACCTTTGAATGTGTTGGTAGACATTTTTAAGAGAGAGAGCCAGGCCAGCTTTTATTTTAAATAAGCTAAACTTTGCAAAGCTAAACTAAGCTAAGCTATGATAAGCTAATCAACTACTTGCACTTTAGCTTCATTTACTTCAGCTCATAGGAATGTAAGTGGTTCAACTGTCTTCATAAAATGTGTGTTTGTCTTGCAAACCACACAAGTTGTTTCATTTAGGCCGATGACTTGAGAAGCTTTTAATAAACCATCAATTAACCACTATTAAAGTAATTTATGAAAAGTTATAAACATTGTGCCTATGTGAATGAAATGTTCATCATTAAGACATATATACAATTACAAAGGCTTTTTTTTCTCCTTTAAGATAATGTGAAAACATTATTAATTTAACCCTAAAGAGCAGACTTGGATCTGAGAGTGGAGCAGGACTCTGGGGACGCTGGTTTGACTCAAGCTGTGATTCACCAGACCAACCTGTGTGTGTGTGTGTGTGTGTGTGTGTGTGTGTGTGTGTGTGTGTGTGTGTGTGTGTGTGTGTGTGTGTGTGTGTGTGTGTGTGTGTGTGTGCGTGTGCGTGCGTGTGTGTGTGTGTGTCATGATGGCCGGATGGAACATTCTTGAATATGCCAGACCATAGACAGGACAATCTCTACCAGGGCGGTGGGAGGCAGAGGGTGGGGTAATTTGAGGAGGTGGATGTGTGTGTGTTTGTGTGTGTGTACATGTGTATGTGTGTGTGTGCGTGTGTCAGGGTACCAAAATAGCCTGCAGGAGAGAAATATAATCTGTTATTTTACTTCAGAGTTCAGTGAGCATTGGGGGTGGTACCGCAGATCCAAACTGCTGCTGGAGAGGCAAAATAAAGTGTGAGAGACACTCACACACACAGGGGGAGCCAGCACTGAGCATTCCTGGCATTACAGCCCGCTGACAAACAATCCTAACTTTATCCAGTGAGCCTCGCCAACTGAATGGCTGCAGTGTGTAGAGTTTACCCGCTGAAGGGGGCAATGCCCGGCCCAATCCTCCACTCTGTCCCCATCCAAACAGTCTGTGGTGAAATTGTCCGCCCAGTGTATGGCACCTTAAAATCTTTGGTGTTTGGAAGTTATTCTTTTTGTGTTTTTCATTTGATTGTTTTTCTCATTATTGAAGTAGCAGATGGCCTTTTCATACTCCTTAGATAATACACCAAAACATGTTCATAAATTCTGCTAGAAATACATGCAAGCACACATGTCTGCTTCTATAAATGTAAAAAGTGATGTCAGCTGTGATTAGAAAGATTCAAAAAGCAAAATATAGCATAGCTTTATATTGCCTTGTGTTCAACAATAAAAAATATTTTATTGAGAACACAAAAGCTCGACACCCTTCACTCTGTGGGAAAGATCAAACTATTGCCTGTTATTCTAACATCACTCACACAGACACACATATAAAAATACAAACTCTGCATAACGGCCATGCAACAGGACTTATTGTGTTGTTTCATTTCAGAACTAAAGTGAGGAATTTTGAGATTAAAAGTGAATTCTTGCCCTGACAACATCACATCAAAATGTCAGTTATTGCTATTTTTTTTAGCTTTTTATAGTTTCATTCTCACGGTCTGTCTGTGCTGTGTTTTGTCTGTCTCTGGCTTCCTGTTTAATTTTGAAAAGTGTTCACCCCCTGTCTTGTCTGTTGATTCCTGTCTCTGGCCGTTTCTCAATCGTGAGTACACATGCTGCAGAGCAACTATTTCAAGTATACTACGTCATAGAGTGGCGTAGAATGCTGGGCATTTAACATGCATTTAAACAGTCCTTCGGCGCTACTCGATGACGTAGTATACGTAGTATAAATAGTTGCTCTGCAGCAGTTTTACTTGCGATTGAGAAACGGCTTCTGTGTTTGCCCTCCTGTGTCTGATTGTCTGATTGTGTTCACCTGTTGCCCTTGTGTTTCTGCCCAGTTGTGTCTTGTCCTGTGATTACCCTTCTTTGTATTTAGTCTTGTCTTCCCCTGTGCTCCATGTCGGTTCATTGTTTGTTTTTCCTGTCTCCCTCCATGTCAGTCACGGTCAGTCTTTTCGGTAATGTTTTTTCCTTGTGCTTTCGTTGTGTTTCATGTCATGTTTTTTGTCATCGGCTTTTGAAATAAAGCTCGCTTTTGTTTATAGACCTTTACCCTTTTTGTAGTCTGCATTTGGGTCCTAACTTTTCCACTATTCCCGAATCTTGATATTCATACCATCTTACTTGAGTTAAGTTGTTTGTCATGAAATTAACAGTTTGCTACACCTTGCACTAAACAGCAATTGTCCAATAATAGCACAATTGAAGATTGTAGGGTGGATAAAATTGATACAAATTGTATTTATCTACTACTCTGACATAAACATGAGTGTGTTCAGCTATCCATCTTCTTGTCCAGAGTAGTAACATTGGGTTACACGTGGTTAGGTTTTCAATTATGTTTGTTGAATTGTTTGTCTGTTTTTCAGCAGGATTAAGGAAAACTATGGTCCATTCTCATGAAACCTTAAGTTTGTTAAAAGTGAAACCAGAAAATTGTTAAATATAGAGCTAAACATCTATTGTCGGCAGAGGCTAACAATGACAATATTGCATGTGTTTACTTCTGTGAAATTTAAGACCCATTGTTTAAAGAAATCTTGAGAATTTGAGGTCCTAAATCCTCCATTGTTATCATAAATGTAAACATATAAACTGCAATAAGTGATCTGCCTAAACTCAACGTTTTTGGAGAACTTCTCATCCATGTGGACGTAAAAGCTGAGATTAAAAGTTTATCCTCGGACCTTGTGGAGACATTGTTTTAGGCAAAAGTAACTTAGTATTTCCCTTCCAGAATATATCCAGGAAAGTGATCTGTTTTTAAGAGGTGGGCTAATATTATGCATGGGAAATCCCCCTGTCTCACAAGTTGGACGTCATGTGGACCCCATCACCACGGTCGGGCCCCTTTCACTGATGTTCCACTTTCTGCATTCCTGGAGCAGGACAGGAAGTGTCATATTGAGAGAAGGGCTCGATTGGTGGAGAGAGGATTGTTGAAGATCTCCACGTAGGGCTTTCATGAGATTGGTGTTGTTGGTGGCTCATGAATATAAGCATACTTATGTGAAAGGTCTTTAGTCCAGTCTGATGGGTTTGTTTACTCAGGGCTCAGTAATAGTTACTGTTCCACATTTCAAGCTTTCAACAGGCTGGCTGTTCAACCCCCAAAATCTGCCTCCTGCTGCGAGTGACTAGGGTTATTGGCTACCAACTCACTAACCACATCAACTCAATCTGGTTATAATAACCACATGGCTTTGTGTCAATATTAATCTTAGTTAAACCATTAAACACTTCATGTCTTGATGTTGCTCTAAGGTCATCTGAGAGCTTTTGAAGGTGGCAATTTTCCCTTCAAACTACATTTCTTCTCTCTCTGCCACTGAGATCAGATGTAAACTTGAGACCTCATCAAAACACAGCGCATTTCACTTTTGAATCATAGACTTTTAACTTCAACAATGTTCCAAATATTTACTATCAGGGAATCTTCTCAAAGATCATGGCAGCCTCAACAAAACTTGTTCCCCCCCCCCTATTTTTCAGATCTCAACCGCACACAAAATGTCAGAGAGCTGTCATAAAAGATGCAAGGCCCTCAGTGTTTTCAGATTTTCAAACGTTGTATGCATAGCTGACAGACTATCTGTTATGTGCACCATATTTATTTATTAAATTAGAATTTAGAGATTAATCCATGTTTACAAGTGGCCATAAATGACACAATTGGCATCAAGAGAATAATTAATTCCAGGTGCTTTTCGACAATCACATGATTCACTTGAATCAAATTTAAACAGAAATAATAGGATAACTGAACCAAACCAAATGTTTATCCTTGGGGAATACTTTATCTCTGATTGCATGAAATAGTTAAATCCCAAATTGACGACTTGTCCGGTTCGTAGCACGAACACAATGAATGTTCCCATATCACCCCAATGCAGTTCCAAGCATTAAAAAACGCTTGTTAAACTTACATGCATGTAATTACCAAGATGTTCTGTTGATAATTGTAATGATTGTATACTGTCAGTCAGTTTTTATAGTGAGATATAAAACGTAACTTTTTCCTTTTCTCATAAAATCTTTTTCTCTGTCTACCAAAAGGTTTAATGTTTATTGTTAATAGACATGTCACATACAGCAGGAATAATGATACAAATTAAATGTTCCTTCATGTGATGAAGGCCTTGTTAACTTTTCATTAACTTTTATTTTCGAAGCCCTCACTGAGGTGGTATTTTCTTATTAATACAAGGATTTTATATTTAAATCTTGGAGTGTGTGTTTATTCAGTGTGATGTATGATTTGGGCTCACTATTTTCTCTATTTAATTACGGCCAGAAGGGAAGCATCAGCACGTGCAGATTTGGAACAACCAATGTTAACCTAAACTTTGAATACAAGCCTCTTCTTTACCCCAGGATAAAATGACCACATTTGGACATCTTACAGTAAGGACACAGAGCCCTGAGGCCTCAATGTACTCCAGCCTAGTCAGGCTGCTTACAATGTGCTCTGCAGTATTTTCACGCAAAATTCACTTGATTTTAATGAGAAAATAACAGAATAAAGCTGTGTGTTTTTGTGTTTTAAGTGTTTGTAATGTGGGTAAACATGTCAAAGGAATCATAGGTCTTTGTTTACTGATCTGTTTCTGGCGTCAATATGAAGTTGTTAATTATTTTCAGTAGCATTCAAAGATAAGTGATTTTAACAGTAGTAACAGTATACCTGCTACTATCTCCTGTGGTGTTCCCCAAGGCTCCATCTTTGGCCCCATGTTATTTGCTAAATATTCTTTCCCTGGTATTTTTTCTATCCTTACCTACTGTATGTGCTTCACTGACAACATGCATCCAAGCTTGACCTTCAATCAGTTTGAAGTTGTGTGAGGATGTGAAGAATGTAAGAAAAAAACATCTGTGACAAACAAATACATTTTGTCATTATTGAAGCTTTTTCCACATTAGGTCGATAGTGAACATATCAATGTTTTGGATATCTGAAGACTGTCCTCAGTTTCTGTCTTCTGATTGTTTCTCTAAACAGAAAACCTGACTTTTCTTTAATGTTACATAACGCAATCTTCAAATCAGCCATCAATGGTAAACAAAACAAACACCTGAAAAGGACGATTTAAAGCATACGTTGTTGCAGTGTGACCTGCCCGCAGGAAGCTGAACCAGATGAGGTAAGGCATCCTGTCCTCAGCCTAGAGATGTTTTAACTGCACGGACCCCACATGGACAGAGAGTATCTGTGTGCTGTCAGGGAACTGAACCAGAAACAAATACATCATCCATCCCCCAGCAGACATGAAACACACCCACAGCATGCATTTACTCTCTTTAACAGAGACATGCACATGTAAAGCATTAGTCTATATCCTGACATCATCACTCGAGACCTCTTGATCACCCAAGCATTTACAAGTCTGCTCCTTTTGACCTTGGGTTGACCATCCAAGGCCATCAGGAGACCTTTTTCACTGCAACTCTTGGACAAAAAATCCCTGTTTCCTGTGGGCTGTTGCAGTCTCATATGGTAGTAATAAATCCTCCACAAACTTGAAACAAACACTGCTGAAAGATGTTTGGATAGCCCCTCCTGCTTATTTTTTCCTTCCATAAACTGATTTTCTTTCTTTTGGATGTTTATTTTTGTTTTGTGCCTGTTGTGGAAATCTTGTACTTCAGATCAATCTCATAACTCAATGAGCCACAGTTCTACTTAGTGAAGATAAAGTTTATTACAACACAAGACACAGACATGCATGGAAACAGACGTAAAAAAAACTAATATATTTACTTATCTCTACACAACATTTTCTATGTTACAACCCCAAATAGGAGGGGAGACAGTTTTGTGTAACCCTTTGTCCAGTTTACCTTGGGACTCATCAAGCTCCTCTTCTTGTCTAAACCTCCAGACACACAGAGCCTCCTCTCATAGGTGTGAAGGCCAATCAAAATACCAAACCATAACAATGAACAAATCATATTTTTGTTAAAGTCTGAAACCTTTGGTCTATGGCAACGCCTGATCTCACTCTTTCCACTACCTCCCACATAGAACCAGAAAGGGGAAGATATGGACAGTAAATGGACAACAAACCAAGAGTCCATTTTCCTTTTGGCCAAAGCCCAAAGCTATGAAGGCACAATGTATTATTCACCATTGATGTGCAGCACTGTAATTAAATAAACCTTAATCTGGCCCAAATAAACCTTTTCAAAATGATTATGTTTTACCAAGAATCCAGACATACACAGCTATAGCCCAAAGCAACATCTGAGGGAAGTTTTCACAGAGCGTTATATGAAATATCCTCCTAAGTCCCATCTCTCCATAAGTGTTAGTCAAAACAAATAAAAAACCTTTTTTCACATTCTGTGAGCAAGGGAGAAGCAGCATCAGTTACTAGGTTTGATCAGCTGCACAAGAATATATGTGTGCTTTGTCCCCTTTTAAAGGTTGTGCAACAATATATGACTTTTCGCGTTAAAATCACCTAAAAATACATTTTCACTTCTTTCAACATTGACCCTGATGACATCACTGGGGTTATCCACTCAGACGTGACGAAGACTTGACTGTTAACCTATTCTTATTTCAGATTGTCAGTCTACCATAAGAGGTCAGAGGAAGTGCTTGCAGTGAATTCTCCAAGCCTTTCGGTGAGGAACTTTCAGTTTGTTGTGAAGTCATGTAGATCAATTGTTAAAGTTGTATACTTCCACAAGACACTTGTGAATACTTTGCTTTATGGATGTTCGAAACCTGTAGTGCCTCTGTACATTCCAAGAAAAGGGACTATAAATATGTTCACTCTTGTTGCCCTGAGGTCAAAGTTTCCATTTGGTTTTATGTACTTTACTGTTTTTGTGTGGTTGTCTTTAAATTCAATGGCAAAAGTACACACATCCTTTACTCAAGTAGAAGTACAGATACTCGTGTTTAAAATACTCTGGTAAAAGTAAAAGTACTGACTAAACTTCTTTACTCAAGTAAAAGTAAAAAAGTATGGGCTTCGAAATGTACTCAAGTAAGTAAGTAAGTAGTGCTTTTATCTTCAATAGACTCGACTACTGTAATGGTGTCTTTACAGGTCTCACTAAAAAATCTATTAGAAAGCTTTAGCTAATTCAGAACGCTGCTGCTCGAGTCCTCACTAACACTAAGAAAGTGGATCACATCACTCCAGTTCTGAAGTCTTTACACTGGCTTCCTGTCTGTCAAAGAATTTATTTCAAAAATACTGCTGCTGGTTTATAAAGCTTTGAATGGTTTAGGCCCAGAATACATTTTTGATCTCCTGCTAAATTATGAACCATCCAGAACTCTATGGTCTTCAGGGACTGTTCAGCTTCCTGTCCCCAGAGTCAGAACTAAACATGGAGAAGCAGCGTTTAGTTATTATGCTCCAAATATCTGGAACAAACTACCATAAACCTGCAGGTCCACTACAACTCTTACTACTTTTAAATCCAGGCTGAAGACTTATCTTTTTGCTGCTGCTTTTAATTGAACTATTCACATCTTAAACGGCACTGTAACTTTTATTCATGTATTTTTTCTTTTAATGTTTATTTTAGAATAACGAGTAATGAATATACTTTATAGGGATCCTATTAATATCTAATAATAAAATAATAAAATTCAATAATGTGCTTTAACCACCAGGTGTCCCATTCTATCAGCTCTGCACCGTTATGGTGTAAATAAAGCCTATCTACCAATTGGATCAAATATAAAAGTCAGCCGAATTAGTGTTGATACTGCAAGGAGACGTATTGTGTGAAAAGAAATGTAAGATGTTGTTTAATTGCTTATATATTTATGATCCACATCACGTTTTCATCATGACCGAAAGAACGAGATCGCGGATACAAGCGGCCGAGATGGGTTTCCTCCGCCGGGTGGCTGGTGTCTCCCTTAGAGATAAGGTGAGAAGTTCGGTCATCAGGGAGGGACTCGGAGTTGAGCCGCTCCTCCTTCGCGTCGAAAGAAGCCAGTTGAGGTGGTTCGGGCACCTAGTTAGGATGCCACCTGGGCGCCTCCCTAGGGAGGTGTTCCAGGCACGTCCAGCTGGGAAGAGACCAAGGGGTAGACCTAGGACCAGGTGGAGGGATTATATCTCTTCGCTGGCCTGGGAGCGCCTTGGGATCCCCCAGTCAGAGCTGGTTGATGTCGCCAGGGAAAAGAAAGTTTGGGGCTCTCTGCTGGAACTGCTACCCCCGCGACCCGACCACGGATAAGCGGGAGAAGATGGATGGATGGATGGATCACGTTTTCAGTTTTGGCGGCAGTTCTCCTGTTGGTCTAGAAGTCTTCTCAGCAGGGCTCTATAAATAGAGAACTACGGCAGATATGTAATATTTTATGCAACCGAACTAATGCTTTTTTTAAAAACTGAATTGAAGTGAGTTATATTATGGTGAACTTTATTTCAAATTGTGGGATAAATTAATGAACAACCCAACTCAGTATGTGTGTGTGTGTGTGTGTGTGTTTGTGTCTTCGAAAACCAAACAAATTAGCATGAAGTAACATTATAGCTGAAAACATCAGCGTAACAATAGTTTCCTGAACCACACATCGCCAGGAATCGCTTTTGATGCCGATCATTTCAAACATCACCCTCAGATACTGTATGGCCATGGGTGAGGGAGATTAATATCTCCGCTGCTCTATTGTCGCTAACTTCATCACCTGTCTCTGCCTCTTCCACTTCCTCCCTAACGTCCGCCATTCTCATCCCTCTTGTTTAGAGAAGACCAGGAAATTATGGATACATGGATTGTGTTCAAATCAATAGGCACGCAATGACTCTAAATAATAATGATCACACCACCAAACGCAGATTAAAACTAAAGTAATGAGCCTGTTTTGAAAATGTAAGAAGTAGAAAGTACAGGTACACAGTCAAATCTGGAGTGTTAATTTAACACTCTGAGATAAGGACCATATGTTCACTGGCTCAGTGTTAAAATTGACTCTTTATGTGTTAATTTAACACTGCCCACTTAATTTAACACTTAAAGAATCAATTTCAACACTGAGCCAGTGAACATATGGTCCTTATCTCAGAGTGTTAAATTAACACTTCAGATTTTACTGTGTATATTTGTGTTAAAAATGTAAGAAGTAAAAGTAAAAAGTTGTCAGAAAAATAAGTAGTGGAGTAAAGTACTCATACCAGAAACATGTACTTAAGTACAGTAACAAAGTATTTGTACTCCATTACTTCCCACCTCTGTTTAAATTGCAAGAACCATTGGTGATACTCAGGGTCTCACATTTACAACAGAACACAAACAAAATCTGAATTCAATCAACTTCTAAGAGTCAAAGTGTAACATCTGCGGATTTACATGTCTACTAACTGGGTCATTCAGCATTGAGTCAGCAATTCCTGCTTCTCTTAAATCACTTCAGAAAGCTGCTAATAAGTAGAGGAAAGGTAGATGTTGCAGGTTTTGAATTTATAATTGGATTAGAGGTCAGTTGAAGAGGAAATGAGAGTAAGACGGGATTTACACTCTAACCCTATCTGGGCTGTTGGCGTAGGAGCTCCGCTTTATCAATTATTTTGAGCTGCTCTTCATCCTCATTTTGTTCTATATTTTGAAACAATTTTCCTTTGTTTTAGTCTCATGCCAAATGAGGGTTATGCACTTGTTTGTCAGCATAAAGTCGTAGCTCAAGCACAAACGAAGAGAGCTCAGAGATCAAATCGCAGCCTTGGGAAGAACCACAGGATCTTTTTGCAGACACACTATACAAATGACTCAGTGTCTGTCCAGTGTGCCAATGTGTAATTGACAGTTGTGGAAAAGTTATAGTGCATATTTTACATATTCCAATCCAGCTTTAAATGAATCTTTGTGTTGCTCACTGTGAAGCTACTGTATAGGCCGAATCATTCTCTTCTTGATCTGCAAATCAGGTGACAGTAACAGTATTTGTTGTAGGAATCGAGTTAAACATCTCTTTGTTGGGGCGTAATTCAGCTTTAGTATTCATTGACTTATTTTGGTTGGATTGTGTCTAACGGTGGCACCACCGGTTATTTTGGTCAAAGGTAGCCTAAAATAGTGCCCCCACCAAAACAGTTTTGGATATGGTAGATTTGGAGTGTGTGTGGCAGTAAATAAAGACTTTGAGACAGCTGAAGGCACAGGGATGTTCTTAAAGTCTTTGGGTGGTCCAACCTCTCCAGGAGATTTAGCCTACTTTTTGCGAGCGCCAACGTCAAATAGTGGTCATTATTAGCAGACGAACCAACCAGGCTGGAATTACCTTCCAGCCAATGGCAGATGTGAACGTCTAAACAATTCTCCCACTCTGTTTTGACATGCTCTATTACAGGTTCTGCATCCTGCACCATGATCCAGAAAAAAATGGACAGCTCAATTAAATCATTCATTTTCTGGTCTGATGTCATCAAAAAATTGCCATAATTGCGCAGGGCTGGCGTCTCTGGTCTGTGACTGGCGAAGACACCAGCTCTGGGCGAGGTGTTCCTATAGAGGAGAGTAGACTGGTGGATGTTCCCTGTTGGATCTGTGTGTACTCTTTGTCTGTTAAAGCATGTAGGATGTACAGTGCCCTAAGAGGAACACTTTGGACCAACAAAGTGGGCTCTCTATTGAAATTCTTTACAGTATAAAATCATGTATTCTATTATACTTTATCTGGCATTGAATCTAGGGCCCCGGCTTCAAAGTTGTAGTTATCTTATTTCCAGCCCATTAATCCATTTTCCAATGTTTGCCCTATGGGGCAAATGCATGCTTTCTTTTCTGTTTGTCACTCGGGACATGCTGCTGCAGGGTCGGCGTCATGGGGGGTCATTCGAGGGCCATGCCCCCCTAAATGAGTCACTGTGCCCCCCCAACGCAGGGTGGGCAAGCCTTGCCACTTTGCCGTTTTTTTTTTTATAATCATATAAGTGAAAACGTTTCCACTAAAGGTTTTTTGAGTGAAATACATTGTCACGGAGGTAATCTCTGGGCTCCTAGATCTCGGCCTCCGTTACGGGTTGTTTAGTTTTTTGTTATTGAAAAGTGTTCCCTTTCCCCATGTCTGTCGTTGATTGTGTGCACCTGGTGCCCTGTGTTGTCTCCTCCCCCCTCACCTGTGTCCTGTTGGGTTGGGTATTTAGGCTCTGGGGTTTTGCTGTTAGAGAGGCAGGGAGTGTGTGTGAGATCCTGGTGGCTGCAGGCTGTGCCCACGTGAACAGCAGCAGCAGGATTGAGGCTGTGTGTATTGTGTTCATGCTGTAATAAATGCCCACACCGGGTTATATTTGGGACGTGCTGCCTCTGCCTCCTTGCTTGGTCTGGGCCGCTCAATTGTCAGCTTCACAATTGGTGTCAGAAGTGGGATTTGACCGAGTGATGGAGGAACTGCGGGAGATGATGAGGTCACTCCTGCAGCTTCAGGCAGCCGGTGAGCAGCAGTTCGCACAGGAAGAGGAACGGATACTCCGGAGTGAAGACGTCAGATTGGCTGGAGGCTCGACGGGCGCTGGCTCTGCCGCTGAGGCATCAGAGATCCTGGCGGAGAACCGGAGATTGGTGCAAGAGCAGAAAGAGGAGCAGCTCCGGTTACAGAGGGAAGAAGAGAGGAAGGCAGAAGCATCGAGAGCGGTTGGAAAGATGGCGGCGCACACGCAGAAGAATAACAAGCCAAGGAAACCTGCAGGAAAGGAGTCATCGCAGCATTTGATAATTGCCAAAACTCCGGAGTTCGTCCGGGATGTGATGGGTTCCGGCGCCGGTGCGGGCAGCGGGGAGTTCCACGTTTTCCGGCGCCTCCGACGCGGGGAGTACCAAGGGCGGGACTTTCTGGACAGGATGTCGGGGAAAGTGAATGAGGACATCGAGTGTCTCAATGAAGTGGAGCTGAGCAAACAGGCGGTCGGTGATGGAGCAGCGGGGCGCGGGAGGAAGCGAAAAAGACTGAGGCGCAAGATACGGATGGCAAAGATAGCCGAGAAGGTCCGTCAGGAGAGAGAGCGCGTCAGAGAGCAGAACCAGATCCCGAAGAGAAAGAAAGGGAAGCTTCCTTCTGACTACACGCCCGCCCCTGAGGAAACCAAGCTGCACAAGGGGAAGCAGAAACCTAGGGAAGCCAAGATTTCCAAGACACTGTTCTTCCAGGGGAGAGGGGTAAGGAAATGTCACGGAGGTAATCTCTGGGCTCATAGATCTCGGCCTCCGTTACGGGTTGTTTAGTTTTTTGTTGTTGAAAAGTGTTCCGTTTCCCCATGTCTGTCGTTGATTGTATGCACCTGGTGCCCTGTGTTGTCTCCTCCCCCCTCACCTGTGTCCTGTTGGGTTGATTGGGTTGGGCATTTAGGCTCTGGTGTTTTGCTGTTAGAGAGGCAGGGAGTGTGTGTGAGATCCTGGTGGCTGCAGGCTGTGCCCACGTGAACAGCAGCAGCAGCAGGATTGAGGCTGTGTGTATTGTGTTCATGCTGTAATAAATGCCCACACCGGGTTATATTTGGGACGTGCTGCCTCTGCCTCCTTGCTTGGTCTGGGCCGCTCAATTGTCAGCTTCACATACATCAGAAATAAAGAATACAAATATAAAACACAGCCTGAGGTGTGCTCACTGCTGCTCTCTGATTGGTGTGTTGCTTGACCAATGACCTGGCCCGACCTTTGTTTTGTTATCATTAGTGGCTGTGTGTTTTAGATGAAAGCCGGTGGCAATCTGTTCATCTGTTACACTGATTATACAGTAAAGCCATCGAAAATAATATGATGTACAGTACAAGTAGCCTACTTCTGGGTCTCTGTGTTTCATTCATGCTCGGCTCTCTGTGTGTGTGGCACGATCGCATTTTGTGAGTGCGCGAGCGGTAACGTGGAATGTTGTTGTTAGCATCTGGTTAGCTAGCTATGCTAACGGATATAAAGAGCTGTTTCTACACCAAGGTGGAGGAGAGTCCTCTTTTGTCAGACTGAGAGGATCGTATAACCTCAGCTCAGTGAGGTAAGGACTCTCTCAGTGTTTAGATAGTTCACTTTAGTGTAAGTTATCTCAGTGGGTCTCAAACGGTTTGGTCACCATTTATGTAAACAAGTATTTGCGAGGAACACATGTATATGATCATTAGCCTATAGTTATTAAAAAAATAAGAGAATAAATGGGTATGAAATACTATAGGACAGTAACACAAGAATACAGTTTAAAAGGGGAGTGATTAGTAAAATATCCATAAAGAAAAAGTAAATCTGTGTAGAGTTCCGTTTCATATGGATGCTGAGAGATGTAGGCTATCCATAGATCTCTTCATTTTGCTCTCAAAGTGCACCAGATTGATGCTTTTAACTTCAATATTTTAAAAATAATCTTTCCGGGGGAGCATGCCCCCAGACCCTCCTAGAGGAGGTTAGGTCCACCCCCACCTAAAACATGTTTACATGGATAGGATACAAAATACATTTGCACACTTTTTATATGGTGGCCTATGTCCATATGTTTCTGTTTTGGTGGTTGTGCCACAACCGTGCATGTATGCACAAGTCATAGGTGCGCTAGAAAATAGCACTACACCCCTGCAATGTGTGTGAAAAACAATAGACTTTACAGCATATTTTTTTTAATTGAAGTTGCGTTGGTGTTTGTGTGTTGGTTGTTGACGGCAGTGTGTGCCCCCCCTTGGTAAATGATTGCCCCCTCATTCGATTTGTTCTAGAGCCGACCCTGTGCTGCTGTATTATAGATCATAGTATTTTTTGATGCAACTTATTGTTGACATATCCAACTCTATCAAAAACACTATAACAAGCTGTCCTTTAGCATTACAAACACGGAAAATAATACGGACGTCACATGGGTGAACGCATAGCGGCTGAAGATCCAGATTATAATTTTTTCGTCAGAGACAAATACAGCACTAAAAGAGTGATTTTAACCTTTAAATTCATTATGTCGTCCCATCCATTACCCCAAATAAAAAGCAAATGTTTATCTGCAATAATTTAATGTGTAAATAAGCAACTGTTTGCTGACACATTGGCAATATAAACGTTATAAAATATCAAATTAATACATAATAAAGTCTTCAGTCAATGATGTTGACGCAGCTTGCATTTGCTGTTTTTTTTGTGCGATTAATGTATTATAATATTCTGTCTATATGAGCCTTATTTGATTTTTGCGATGAGGCTTGTGGATCAAGCTATACAGAGCGCTTTTCTTCAAAAGTAAGAGATCATACAGTTTATTTGTCCGAAGGTCTGAGGCTGCAGAAGTGGAAGCAGGTTGTTTTCTTCATCCTCTGCTTCTTCTCGATTGGCTCCAAGCCGAAGGGTTTAGTGCACAGAGTTTTAAAGGATGTTGCCAGTTGATCTTGATCACTGGTCCTTCCTCTTGGCCTGCTTCCTCTCTTACCTCACGCGTAGCTGTCCCACTTCTCTAGTTGACCCACACTGTCTCTACCTGCCAGACACCCAGGGTTAAGGGTTATACACTCAGCCTGTTGTGTAAGAGTGTTGTAAAGAGATAATACTCTTTGCCCGAGACAAGCTTTCAGACTGTACTTTCACCTGCCATCGTTAACACAGTTATCTTCAAATCCCCGGGCCACAAACAAAAGCGTCACAGTTAGCTCTCAGGATAAATGGGACATGCTCCATATTTTAGGCTTTTAAACACACCGTTATGAAAGAAATCCACTCTCTTACACTTCACCTTAAGGGCAGACTTTTACGTTTTCCAGCCAATACTGTTCTGTAATGATATACAATTATGTTGCAGAGCATTGCTGCCTACATAAACTGTCCATATAAACTGTTGCTGTATGAGTACATTTCGAGACGGAGAAATCCTAACGAATTAAAACCTCAAAACCTTCACCCCACTGATATTTGATCTAACTTCAAAAGAAGACTGTTGGGACTTGCATCTCCCATGTCCTCACTTCCCACAACTGTGGAGACATCCAGCAGCAGGGACGTCTCTAAGATCTGAAGTGCAGCGGGTCGACCGTGGGAGTAAGTCTCTGGGCCTTGCAGCACTGGGAGCGTGCTTGCTATGAAAACAGTCTGAAAGTGGTTGCTTCCAAAAAGTTGTCAAAGCTGATTTATAAACACATTTTTTAAAGGGATCTTGTGAAAAGCACTTGCTCGTGTAATATCAAGTAATTTCACTGAATGTTCCTTTAACCAACTTCAGCGTACTCACTGTGTACACCACCAGAACTAAAAAAAGACTGAGCAGCACAGAAACAGGCTTCAGTCATTCTGAATAATATGATTCCACTTCAATATTAGGATGATATCATTTCAAACATTTTGGGTAAAATAGCTCTCTAATGTTGTCACACCTAAACGCTATATGTTACAGCAAATGGTGTGAGCACTTAAAAATGGTTTACATTTACTACTTTGGACTCTCAAAGTCTTAAATGATATCATCAATGCCCTTGACTCCAGACAATACTGTGCTGCCATTTTCATCGATCTTGCCAAAGCCTTCGACACTGTAGATCACCAACTGCTTCTGGGAAAGCTTAGAAGCATTGGTGTCACTAACCAATCGATAGCCTGGTTTGAAAACTACCTGTCCATGCGCACCCAGTGTGTAAAATCTGATGACACAGCCCCTATCCATCTCTAAGGGAGTACCACAAGGCTCTATTCTAGCACCCATCCTATTCTCAATATATATAAATGACATGGAGAAATCAGTGGGCAACTCCTCTATCCACCTATATGCTGATGACACGATTCTGTACACTGCTGGCCCTTCCCCGGATACTGTCCTGACAACTCTTCAGGATAGTTTTCAGAGAATCCAGTCACATCTCTCTGCCCTTGGCCTGGTCCTGAACACCACTAAAACCAAGATCATGTGGTTTGGCCGCAGTGGTGCCTCCCAAACTGGCACTATTGTGACCGCCGATGGCCGGGACCTCGAAATAGTTAAATCTTATAAATACCTTGGATTTTGGATTGACAGTAATCTGTCATTCAAAGAACATCTCTCCAAAATTCAGACCAAGGTCAAAGCTAGACTCAGCTTTCTATACAGGAATCGCTCCTCATTCACTTCATCTGCTAAACTCTCTCTGGTCCAGATGACTGTCCTTCCTCTGTTCGACTACGGTGATACCATCTACCGCTCGGCGTGTAAAGGAGCTCTCGATCATTTAGACGTTCTGTATCACTCCGCCATCCGCTTCGCCACCAATGCCCCCTACAGGACACACCACTGTGACCTGTACTCTCTGGCTAACTGGCCCTCTCTTGAGACCAGACGCAACATCCACTGGCTGATGTTTGTTTACAAAACACTCCTAGGCCTCACTCCCTTCTACCTCACACAATTACTGCAACTCCGCACACCCCCAACGCACAACACCCGGTCAGCTACAAGCATCCTGCTAAAGATCCCTAAAGCCCATACATCCTTTGGCCGCTCCGCCTTTCAGTTTGCAGCGGCAGATAGCTGGAATACCGTTCAAAAAACATTAAAAATTAAAACCTTTGTCTCCCCCCGCACCTTCAATGTCACTATTATTGACACCCTGGTGCACACATGTAGCTGCTTTGCCTGATGCTGATTTTAATGACTGATTGAACCACAGCAATATTGTTTTAGAGTTTTTATATGTTCAACTGCTATGCCTGTCATCTTTGCTCTATGTGTTTGTGTTGTCTCCTGGGTTCTGTAGTGCCCGGAGTGTGTCTTTTTATTTCCTCCCAAACCCCATCCCCTCAGGAAGCCTTTGCCTCCTGTCAGGTCATCATTGTAAATAAGAATTTGTTCTTAATTGATTTTCCTGGATAAATAAAGGTTCTACTACTACTACTACTGAAGGATGGCACCCAGAAGAAAATGTAATGGTTGGTTGCAAGGTCAGCATGATATCTGATCTGTGATCAGATCTGTTGTTGGTCTGTTGTGAGGTTATAGACTTACACCACAGTGCCCTCTGGTGGTAAACACGTACAAACAAATACAAAAGTTCCAACAGTCATTATATTATTTGTAATAACGAAAGTTAATTATTTTGTGCCTGATGTTAACTACACACCTGCACACACACTATACACATCCAAGGCTCAGAAAGGGTACATCTGTGTTACATAGTGCTGAAGTTCTTGGTGAGCTAACACACATGTAGTAACTGTGATCCGGTGTCAGGCTGAACTTTGACACGACAACAACAACTGTTGCACTGGAAATAACAGGTGCAGCCAAAACACAGAGACACATGAGACTGAATACGGATGCAATGAGGTCACTGATGTGCGGCTTCAGCATCACAAATAAGAAAGTAATCAATGAATATGTCTCTTTAAAATATCATTAAGTGAATAACCTTTAGCATTATATATTTGTGTCCACTTCAGCTTCTATATTTAGTTGTTGTCATGTGTCGTGCAGCGTGTGGGACCCTGCAGCAGGACACGCCTCTGGGCTGAATGGAGCGTGCGCTACAGTCCGACCTGCAGAGGAGACAAACAGTTGTTTAAAAACTAATTTCACGGTTTGCAATAAGTACCCTATAGACATTATAGGTTCCTTGTTAATCGAGTAAATGCAGCGATGACGCGAGAGGAAGATCTCATCCGGATTGCAAAAAAACTGGACAAGATGGTGACTCGGAATAACACGGTGAGAACTTATTTTGACACCCACAGGTGGCGCGTCGTCCCCACCTCGTGCTGCACAGAAGGCCCTTGAACGTCTCTTCTGGAAATGTTTCTCCTCCGATTTACCTTGCATTACGTTTGATTTCGTTTGTATCGGTGTAATATTTCGACATTTTGCATTTGAAATATGAGCCTGACTGTACTCCAACAAATGATCAACAGGTGTTTGGCTCTACTGTGCCGCGCTCTATGGAACACGTTTTGTCAGCCTTTCGACAATTTCTGAAACTTTTTGCAGTTTGACGTTTTAAAAGTGACTCGTTCGACAGAAAGTAAACAGAGCGACCATTGGGCAAGGTCGTTTGTGAATGTGTGTGTGTTTGCGTGCATACGTGCGTGTGTGTTGTGAACTGCAAACAGGACGTTGTATCATGGCGCGAATCACGGAGTGCAGAGTGCATTAGAGGGCTTTAAACGACAATGCAGTAGTATCCTACTCAAAAAATAATCAATGGAAACTTTGATTTCTAGAATGAAGACAACAGTCTCACAAATGACTATGTAATGCCTGTTATGATATATTATTTAAATGTATGAATTAATATGTATTTGTCTAAAATGCTGATTACATTACAAAAGTGAAACTGTTTCTGCTCACACACGAGCTGCACTTTCTTTTTTGAGATGTTCATATTTGCATGGAATCAAATCTGCATTAGACATCTTCTAAATAAAACCATTCAATATGTACAGGTTAAAACGTCTGACTTGTTTTTGTATTTCACTATTTTGTGTGTTCAGGAGGGCGCCATGGACCTGCTGAAGGAACTTAAAAGTTTCAATATGACACTCAAACTTCTCCAGGTATGTATTTATTTATAGAAGGACTATGCATACAAATATGCACCAGTATGTTGTCTTGAGTCTAATTTACCTTATACAGTTTGCTTTTTAACATAGGATTTATTGATAGTCATAAACCATCATGAGAAATAAGATGACTGCTATTACTTAAGCTCCAAATGTATGTTTGTTTAAGGAAACAAGGATAGGCATGTCAGTGAACGGAATCAGGAAGCACTGCACAGATGACGAAGTCATTGCCTTGGCAAAGGTCCTCATTAAAGACTGGAAAAGACATTTGGGTACTTGACACTGATGCATGATTTACTCAGCAGTAGAAGCATACTTTGTGCAGTAAATACATTATGAACCGAGTGATTTACTGATATGATTCCTCCACACAAACACTCACACAGATACTGAGAAAGCATTCCTCATGAAGAACGGTTTGGACTCCAGCAACACGGCCGGGTCTCCAAACAGCCCCCCCTCTGACACACAGAGCAGGTCAGTACTTGGACAGCTGCTGCACCAAAACCCCACAGCTGGCATGATATTTAATGAAGAAGCAGAGAGAAGAAGAGAGTGTTGAGTGTGAACTGCTTTCATTTAATCTGAAATATGATGTAGTAAAAGATGGAAGTGTAGACGTTCAGGGAGATAGAGAGATGTTTATCATGAATTGCCACAATACACAACAGTAGACCTAGAGTACTTGTACATTTGTATTTATTAAATATAGTATTCATAATAGTGTATATTATATTTATATTACATAGAAATAGTTTAACCCAGCATCTCCTTCATAAGGAGAACTACACAAATTAAAGCTGTAAGAAAGTTTCAGGAGTCATACTCTAGCAGCCTATCCAGTCAATAGTTATTTACACTGTGTAAATATTTTCTCTTTTTTTAAACGTTTTCATGGAAGCTTTTAAATCATATTTTGTCTGTCTACGTTCCTACCTGCACCTATAAGCATGTCATGATGGATGCTTCTTTCTCTGAGGCTTGAATTTGCATGTTTTTCTAGGTAAACATGTTTACGAGTGCGAACTAGGGTATTTCTAAAGAGGCTATATGAACGAAGTGATCATGCATGGTGTTTCCATCTGAGACTGACATTGTTTGTCCCCATTTGGATTTAATTTATTCCACTATTCGCTGTATCTGTAATTAGAGTCCAATCTGTAAAGGCTGTAAAGGCATCTCTGAGTTTGTACCGATACAGCCGTTAACTATTACTGAGTTAATCAGCTCAGCGCACAACTGAAGTAATATAGATGACCCGTCAACATCAGTCAGTTTAATCCTATATGAAGGGGGCTTAAGGTGCAACAACAACAGACCTGACGTAAACTAGACGTTTTTCTGGCTCTGGTAAAGAGGTAAATATGATACTCCCTTTGTTTTTGTTAGTCACAGAAGACTGGATATCAAATCCAAACACGACTCAGATCCTGACAAAAAACACTCTGATAAAAACAGAACAGAAAAACACAATGATGAACACAGAAACAAAAAGCGACACCAAGATGAGCCCAGCGATGAAAAACACCTGGAGGAGCCCCAGTATGAGAAACATCCCCAAAAAATCCGAAAAGATAAGCATTTAGAAGAACCCGAAAAGCAAGGACATGCAGGGGATGCCCCGCTGGAAGCAGATTACTACAAACAGAAACATATGCAAGACCGTCAGAGTGAGAAAAACCATCCAGAACCAAGGAAAGAAAGACCTTTAGGAGAACACCTGGAAGAGTTCAAAAAGGAAAGACACCCAGAGGAGCCGAAGAAGCACAGCTACACAGATGACATGAAGAAGGACAAATATAAGGAGAGTAGCAGACACGAGAGGCCGCCGATCGAACCCCAGAGAAAGAAACCAATATTTTCCAAACCACTATTCGAAAGGTGAGACAGAGGTGGCTCAAAAATTGATTAATACACATCAAAACATGCGTCAGAGTTTCAGATTAAATAATGTATTGCAGGAGAGGAGTGATGGACTGCACTGTTCTTTATCCCACCCGGGACCCCTCGCCCCCTCGCCCTGCCCGGGCCCCACTCCCTGCCCGGCCCCCTCTCTCAGTTAGACGCCCCTCAGTGGACCTGAAAAAAGACAGGTCTGGACTCATGCATGGCGTGCGTTGAAGAGCATGATGGACGGAAATATAACTGCACCACATAACCCTTTCGGAGTCACTCGAATGCACTGACATTTGTGTCTTCAGTTTTATTAGCAGACTCTTGGGCTAACAGGATACTCTCTGTGCATGATGTGATGGGTCAGTGAGGTGTGTCAGAAAATACTTTTGATTTCACTGGAACAGCATTGGGTACTCTTCAGTTGCCCCTCTCTGACTTTTCTGTTGTGCTATTTGTTCAGGAAGGACGGTACAGACTCTTCCTCCCGACATCCTCGTCCTCACACTCCTCTCCCCGCCTCTCCGCCGACGAAGCGGATTTCCGTGGAAGTAAAGAAAGAAAGGTCAGGCGTGCTTCGGTGCATGGTGGACTGAGTTACTGCAGAGAAATGTGAGATTTCTCAAACAAATGTTGAATTCTTTTCACACCAGGAAGTTTCCACTGGATCCCAATGCTCCATTTGCTCCTCTTCCTCTTCACCTTCATCCTCCTCCACCCAGGTCAGGGTCTGCATGCCCACTGCGTTGCCTCACATAAGTAATTGCTTATAATATCCACTCTCACCATGAAGCGACGCCTCTCAACTCAAAGGTGTTTTCTTTTATTCAGAAAGGAGCCACCTGACCCCAACGCTCCTTTTGCTCCACTTCCATTTCACCTTCACCCCCAGGCTCCTCCCCCGCAGCGCCACTTACCCGATGTGAAAAAAGAGAGGTCTGGATCAGATGAGTTCTCATTACAGGACCGGAAGTGTCTGAGAGCAATATTTTTGAAAAATTATAATTGTTCCTCTCTGAATCGAAACCTTGTGTTGTTGCAGGAAGGAGTCATCAGACTCTAAACCTCCACCACAGAAGAAGACATCAGACCTTGTAAAAAAAGAAAGGTCCGGGATTCTGGAAATGATTCATTCTGAAAAAATGCTGGAGGATCAGTGACTTCAATCCATGTTTTTCGGTTTCTTTTTACGCCGCTGCAAAATAAATAGATTTACAGAGTTTCCAAGGATACATTTAATCAGCTTAAGGTTTTATTCACTATGTTTCTTGCATTTCTTCAATATATGCTGTAAAAAGAAATTATTCACTTCTTTACCTACAGTGTAAAGGGAGAGCAATAGCTAACTGTAAAGAGCAAATATATTATTTTGGTAGTATATGGACATTTGTTTTATTTTTCCAGGAAAGAGTCATCGGATAGCAAAGTGCCTATTAAAGACTCAGATGAGGCTAAGAGAGAAAGGTTGGTCACTCATGAGTATGAATACCTGGGATGGTTATATGTGACTTGTTGTTCACTTTCTGCAAGTGGATTTGTCTAAGAATCAAATAAATGCTTCCTTTTTCAGGAAAGATTCATTGGACTCAAGACCGCCCCTTCCCAAGAAGCCCAGTTTGGATGTCAAAAAAGAAAAACACAGGTGTGCAGAAACAAATGAATTCAACTATATATTGCCTTTGAATCAACACTAACTACACTTTATCGGTGTCTCTTGTGTTGCAGGAAGGACTCCTGCGACTCAAAGCCTGGCCCACCAGTGAAACATCCGTCAACTGACTCCAAACCTGACAAGTAAAATCTCACTCATACTTGGAAATGCAAAGGAAATGTATATTTACTGAAAGTGTCTCATTATTCACTAGGCGGAAATCCATCGATTCAAAGAGAAGCAGCTCACCAGCAAGGAAGCTACCAGCTGAAAGGTCAATCATTTTTCCGTTAAGGTTTCAGAGGGTTTCTCTATGAAAAGCAAGAAGATGACGCAATTGACTTTGTTTTACAGGAGAGAGTCTCACGGCTCTAAGACTCCTCAGCCTGGACCTCCACAGAGGAAGCCCTCTACCGACAGCATTGAGAAGTATTTCAATTATTTATTTATTTTGTCAATAGTAGAGGAGAGTAGGCTAAGGTTTATGATGTTTGGTGATGATTATTTAACATTTAATCTAGCTGAAATACATTCATTTTAAGTAACTTATATTCAGGTAAACAAACCTAAAGCCCATAAAGACATATGAATCATTTGAGACCAAAGCTAATGAGGGTTTTATGCTGCCCCAAAAAAGCAGATCAGAAAAGCAGGTAACTCCTTTCCTTCCTAAGGTCAAATCAGGCCAAACACACAGGAGGTGTTGCTTCACACACTTTGAATGCTATGCTTTAATGTGTCCTTTTTCTATAGGAGGTGCAAAGCCGAAACTCCCAAAACTCCCACCACCCCGACCAGCCCCATGTCCCCCAGCTTCAGTTCCCCCGGGGGGCCACTGTCCCCTCGTTATGCTACTGGGGACTCCATCAGAGACAAGTGCATTGAGTTGCTGGCAGCTGCCCTGCGCGCAGACAGTAAGGCTAAGATTAGACTTTATCACTGAGAATACACACTACTGCAGCTGTTGTGCTCAGAATTCACTGACAAAGAAACACATACAAAAACAGGCGGCAGAGTGTAAATCTACAGCAAGGTACCACCAAGGGAACACACACAAATGTCACTGTGATGTACAGATTTACTTTTGTTTCTGGTCTTTACAGACGACTTCAAGGATTTTGCAACCAACTGTGACAGCATGGCTGCAGAGATTGAAGATCATATCCTTCAATTTAACTAATAATCTTTCTCTATGTTTGGTCATCAAACTTGAAAGTATCCTGTTTGACATTATGACTGTGATCAGATCTACCTTGACTGCGCGGTTGCACATATCTACCAGGAATCAAAGGCCACTGATATGAAGTATAAAAACAAAGTCCGCAGCCGTATCAGCAACCTGAAGGACCCGAAGAACCCTGGGCTTCGCAGGAACGTCCTCGCAGGAAACATTGACTTGGGTCGCATCGCCAGCATGTCGGCTGAGGTACAGAACACCGCCAATTCATACTAAACCATCCATGAACTCCTTTTGTGATGCTCGGATCTGTTGGTGTGCCACACTTTTATATCGATCTGCCCCAGTTTCTCACATATTTGCTTAATGTAGGAGATGGCCAGCGAGGAGCTGAAACAGCTGAGGAACGTTCTCACCCAGGAAGCCATCCGGGAGCACCAGATGGCCAAAACTGGAGGCACCTCGTCCGACATGTTCCAGTGCAGCAAGTGCAGGAAGAAGAACTGCACCTACAACCAGGTAAACACACACACACACCTGTAGTATGCAATACAAATGTCATAACAGTTTCATACAAGTCATATGATAGAATCTCACAAAATAAAAAACACAGTGTCCTGTCCCATAAAAAAAATGCTAAAGTATTATAGAATGTCATAAGAAGTGTCGTAAAGAATGTCATCAAAAAAGGCCATATGAAGGATGTCACGATTGTAATAACAAAGGTCATCGTATTGTATGTGATGAAACATCTAGTAAAAAAATCGTTGTATAGTCTGCCATAAAAAGAAAATTGCACTTGTAATGGAAACTTCTGGAGCATGGAGTCGAAACCCAATGAAACACGGGGAGAGCTGAAACTTGATGGCAAACACTGAAGATTGATATGAACTTACGGCCTGAGAATTGACAAAGACATTTGCTGCAGCTACAAGGTGACACAGTCAACCAATTCTGAAGATCTCTCCCCCAGTCCCATGTATTTAGCTAGCTCTGAGAGAAGAATCAACATGCTGCATAACAAGATAAAACAGGCAAAGCACTATAACTTATCTATCAGCTGACCAGCAGGCAGGAATAGGGAGGCAAAACACTGAGTGCACAGCAGCCCAAGGTCGCACGCCTGTGCACAACGGCAGTACAAACTGATAAACTGGGTCAAGGTTATGGGCCTAGGAACACATTTCCCCAACACCACTGTGTTAATGAAGAAGTGTTATACCATTTTATTCAGTTAATCTCCTCATTGTATCCTCTTATGTCTGCAATGTTTACAGCTTCTTAATGTGTGTGTGTGTGTGTGTGTGTGTGTGTGTGTGTGTGTGTGTGTGTGTGTGTGTGTGTGTGTGTGTGAGTGTGTGTGTGTGTGTGTGTGTGTGTGTGTGTGTGTGTGTGTGTGTGTGTGTGTGTGTGTGTGTGTGTGTGTGTGTGTGTGTGTGTGTGTGTGTTTTAGGTGCAGACACGCAGTGCTGATGAGCCGATGACCACATTTGTCCTGTGTAATGAGTGCGGTAACCGCTGGAAGGTATGTATTTTGCCGACACTTGTTTCAATAACTCATGTCTTTTGTACTTCATCAAACTCTTTCTTTTCTTTCTAAATTTCAGTTCTGCTGAGACCTTCCAGATGAACCGTGTTTTTTTTCTGAGCATAATGAACTTAATTATTTTCTATTATGGGGAGCGGGAGGAGATTATTGCAGCTAATGATTTTAACAGATAAAGTGTCTTTAACCATTTTTACTTTACCTTTTTGAGGTTTTTAGGTATGTGTTGAAAACTGGTTTTGCTTTATGTTGAATTGAGCATGAAGGTCAGTTTGATGACTGTCAACACATCACAAAGATCATTGTGCTGTCATGATGCGAACACTATCCAGTTAATATGCTACGTGATATCATAGCGGTTGAAGAGCATATATCTTATGTATGATTGCTTGTTAAACTCACATTTAATAAAGAAAATGCACAGTCTTAATCAGAGTTGATGCACCTTCATCATCAACGTATTGTGGAGTATGGTTTGGATTACTTCCACTGCATAATATTTATCTGATGGTTTTATCCAAAGCGTGGACATTCCTTCAGGAGCAATTGGGGTTTAAGTATCTTGCCCTAAGACACTTTGACATGTTGACTGCAGAGGGTCGAACAGCTGACCCCCCGATTTGCAGATCAGCGCACTAACCCCCGGAGCTTCAGCGGCCACGTTTCTTTCGGTATATTGTTTTTTATTATAATGTTTCAATAAACTGAATGGGACCAACTTAGATGATAAAAGAGCATAACATTTTTGAAATTGTCTGAAACAACTGTGATTAACTAATTGAAATCAAACAGAGAGTCAAATCTAACCATGCAGTAGACATGTAAATAATAATTGAATACCATCATCCATCAGTTATTTCACAGATAAAAAATTTTTCCAGAGATAAAACATTAGAAATATGGCATTTAAAAAGATACATTAAAGAGCAAAGAGAATACAAGTAAACATAAAACAAGCTAATAAACAATAACATAGGTAATACATGAATACAAGTTACAGTGCAGTGTAATTCAAAGCAGCAGAAAGAATAAGAGTCTTCAGCCTGGATTTAAAAGTAGTAAGAGTTGCAGCAGACCTGCAGGTTTCCGTCACTGCTGCTTAAACATGTGACCCTATAAGACCACAAATATATTACATTGGAAACATAAGGACAGTTAATAGAGTAATACAAATCATAAAAGAACAGCTGAACAATGATATCCATTATTTTGTATGACAAAAAAAAACCTGGTGCTAATAGCAGGAGATCAGAGATGTGTTTAGGCCATAGTTTAAAGTGTTTCTGTTGTAGCTCTGAAATCATGCAGCAGGTGGCAACAGTTCACTGTAATTCAAACTCTGGCAGCTCAGTTTCCACAATTACATTTTTCACTCTTGAGGTTACCTACCACAAATAAAGGAGACACTTGCTTGTTAGTCCAGCTGGCTGCTAAAGCCACAATGCTGCTGAACACTAACATGACAATATTAAAGCCATTTAACAAAATAAACGTGTTTCTTGAACATTACTGAATTTGATTAATGAGAAATAAGCTTGTGCCTAGAGCAATGTGCAAATTATATTCTTCAAATCTGTGGTTGTGGTTGGACTTTACTAATGCAGCACTTTCATTAAATAAATATAATATTTGGCGGTAGAAAGAATGGAAAGGAAAGCTTGCTGGCTGCCCTCAGGCTAAGTCTCCACCATCTGGTTTCCTGTGAATTTAAACCACATTCATTTACTTCTTTTGCATCATTTCCAAAATTACATGTCCTGTGTTGATGCACACAGAGCTCAGTAAGCATCAGCACTTACTGTGTGATTCTACACGGGTGCATCTGTTGCAATCATCGTTCATCCTGAAACCATGAACCTGAAATTCAATTGAACAGCTACATATAAAAGGAAGTCTCTCACAGCAGCAAGTTAAAAATAAATATTTAAGTGCCTAATTTGTTAATGGGCTCTGCCTCATAATTCCTCATATTTTCACTAAGTGGCATCTGCTCTCTGACATCTGTGTTCCCAACAGTTGGTGAGAAGGGATGTTAGAAAATAAAAGATGCCGTATACCACTCTCCATGCTTTACCCCAAATGAAGAGATCTAAAAAAAAAAAAGTTTTCATGCTTATTTGAATTTTGAACATATTTATAAGGACATTGCACAATTACATAAAAGTAATTACATTTGGACAATTTGGCATTTGTATTATATCATTGGCTTTTCACCCTTATATGTATAATGTATGTATAATAACTAGTGCTGTCAAAATTATCGCGTTAACGGCGGTAATTAATTTTTTGAATTAATTGCGTTAAAATATTTAACGCATTTAACGCATGTGCAGAATGGCCCGCCCCATACGTACCACCAGTGGCAGCGCCAGGGTATGGCTGGGGTAGGCTACACCCATACCAAGAAATGGCTTAGCCCCACCATGAAAAATTATGTTAAAGTAAGCAAAATAAAGTCTGCCAACTCGCGCGGAGTAAATTGCACAGACAGCAGTTAGTAAGACTGATTTCAGTAGCCACGGTTTTGAAAACTTTTGTCACGTAGTGATCGTCTTCTCAATAGAACATCTTTGATAACGGCGTGGTGTTGTTGCAGGAAGTCCCGACGCAGAATACTTTTGCTGTAGTACAGGGCAGAGCCATATAATAGTAGGCTTGTTTGAGACACATTGGCCCTTTATCATTTCATCAAATCCCCCTCCTCGACTCCTCGGTCCTCCGGTAGTGACCCGGAAATGAATTTCAGCGCGCCATGTTGAAGGACATCTAATTTCTCTAAATGCACTTCGAGGACCGAGGATCGAGCGTCGAGGAGGCTCTGGAGGAGCTATAACCGAGGATACACTGATGGGTCCTCCACGGCTGCTTCGTGGATGCATTTCCGGCAACAGAGATGTTTCAAAGAATCGTGACACACGGCCGGACTTATCTCAGCCAATGACAGCTCTGCATGCATCCCCTGGATATTATTTTATTAACTGCTTTCATCGCGACGCGATGTTTACAGTGAGAACAGCTGTGAGGTCCGTGCAGAAAGCAGAGCAGTGTGTATAATATATATCACTCAGTAGAACAGGCCTACTCTTTTTGCTTTAGTTTAGTAGATATCTACAAACAAAGAGTCGATATTTTTCTAAAACCATTTAGTGCTTCACAATAAAATACACCACGGCTGTAGCCTGTTTTAGGAGCTGTGTGTGTGTGTGTGTGTGTGTGTGTGTGTGTGTGTGTGTGTGTGTGTGTGTGTGTGTGTGTGTGTGTGTGTGTGTGTGTGTGTGTGTGTGTGTGTGTGTGTGTGTGTGTGGTACAGTGTGTGCATAGATGCAGCGGACAGACAGCTGTCAGTTGGTTTGGTGTCCTCTGTTTACTTTTGCTCTGTGTGTGTGTGTGTGTGTGTGTGTGTGTGTGTGTGTGTGTGTGTGTGTGTGTGTGTGTGTGTGTGTGTGTGTGTGTGTGTGTGTGTGTGTGTGTGTGTGCTTCTGTAGCCTGTTATTGTCTCATTATACCGCACTGTGAATGAATCAAAGTAAATATATAAGTCGTCATGAACACATCTGTCCATCAAACAGAGGGCTGCTGTGCCTCCTGTCATCATTAATGGACAGGGGCGGACTGGGACTGACTACAAATCAGCCCGGGACTCTCGACCGGCCCACTTCGGTACCGCCGGCCCACCGCGGTACCGCAAGTAAATACCGCTAGTAAATACCGCTAGTAAATTTTCGGGGGGACTGGGGGTGGTAGACAATTTACTAGCGGTAGACATTAAGGGTAAATAATGTCTACCTCCGGGCCGGTGGACTTGTATTATCACTGGCCCCACCATTGTAACCACTGGCCCGGAGCATTCGTCCAAAAAAATAATCGACTAATAATGAAGAAAATTAACACATTTGTTGCAATGTATGCACTACTACATTACTACTTGTACTACAACATTTTAATCATCAGTTCTTCCTCATTTCCCTCAATTGTTCATATTTGGTTTATTAAAATAATGATATTGTGGTCATTGTTAAAAAATGTCTGCTATTATTATTATTTGTATAATGCGCTTTCTGCCTTCCTGTCATTATAGGAGTTAGACATGTAATGGCTATGTAATAGATTTGATTAGAACCTTCATTATCCTAAACTGCTTGGACATTTTGCCAATACTTTTATATTGTCTACTCTTCACTTACTTGTCAGCATAGGTCGGCATTGATGTACAGAGCCGACAGAAGACCTTGTTTATACTGGCATCATATTGAGAGGTGCAGCCAGTGACGCGTCCTAAAAGTTGCTGGTTCCCTCGACAAGGGTTTTGGAAAATAGCTGGAAATAAGGTCTGTGGAAAACAAACCCGTTTGATAAATGCACGTTTTGTTCAGCCGGATAATCTCCACATGTCTACCCTACTTTTATAATTTTCGAATCATAAATCTAATCGATAGATTATAAAAGGGTTTTAGGACGCGTCACTGCAGCCAACTCCATCGATCAAGCTGGCTGAAACTTTCTCTCCCTCTTCTTCTCATACTCCCTGTCACTCTCCTTTACCTCCTCCGGTGACTTTCTTTTATTTGAAGATTGTTTTTTGCCCGGCGCTTGGCCGGTTACCGCTGGTATTAAAAACATTTGGCGAATGGTTAGGTGGCGCGATAGTCTGTAGTGAAGAAGCAGCGCGCTCCCGCTCACCGGAGCCTGCTCCCGCTGCGCTCCGCAGCAAACAGCTGTTTGCTTTTCACCCAACAACAACAACAACGACAACCGACTCACGGAACGCTATGTTGTAGCGTTGATAAACGAAACAATTTAACTAAATTGCTAGTCAAAATACCAATACCACAGGACAATTTTTATATTTTTAGTGGCCCGAGCGGGCAAGTGGAAAGTACGTTATGCTGGCCCGGGGTGTCTAAATAGTGCTTTAATGTCGAGCCCTGCCGGTTACCGGCCGGCCCACATCGTCCGACCGGCCCACTTCAGTACCGGCCCATCGGGATTCGTCCCGAACGTCCCGATGGCCAGTCCGCCCCTGTTAATGGACGTCTCTTTAAAATGACCGCTCAGAGGAGAGGAGTTCTCATTTCTCTAACCGCCTGCTGCATTTCCACTGCAACGGGGTAGCCCCGTTTAAGCGTCCCTAAGCGTCCTCGCTCAGGCCTCGGGCTGCCTCGCTGGCCGTCCGAGGCCGTGGCGCATTTCCATTACACTTTAGGACCTGGGGTAGCAACGCAGTGTAGGCGGGGCGATCAGCTTTTTGGGCGGAGCGACGCTGGGTAAAACTGCAGTGGCGTCATCTTCAATGCGACACAACTCACAAAACACACACAACAATGGAGGATGTGGAAGCGATCGTTTACTTGTTTCTTGGTGTGTGGCTTGTTATCACAGCAAGAAGGAAAGTGATCACAGCAAGCATTGCATTGTATTCATTGTATTGAACATAAATAAATCCTTTTTTTTTTTCATATACATGTGTTTGTCAAATGTTTTAAACAAATATTATCTGAATTGAATATTTGAAATTCAAGCACCAGTAAGTACTGCCCCATAATAACATTTGAGGAAATATCAGATCATGGAAAGAAAATCTTTCTAATCAATTAAGCAAATATCAAAGCTGACTATAAACATAAATACTAAAGTGTAAAACACAGCAAAACTATATTCATAAATGCAAGTGTAAAATAGTGTGGACAATTGTAAACATGGATGGAGACTAAAGTATCCACAACATAAAATAATATATTAAATATAACCTCAATCTTTCTTCTAGACATGTTAAAAGCTTGCTTGAATGGGTTATAGGTTTATTTTGGTCTTTAAAATATATAAGGAATGTGTTGTTTGAGTGTAGTAGAACGAGGGTATTACAATTGAGCAATTTCTACATGTATTTATCATGTATTCTTAATACCATTACAAAATAAACATGTAATAATGTTTTAGAGTAGGACCTCAAGCTAGCAAACTCAATTTCTTGCTTTAAATCTCTTAAAAGTAAGGGGCTTTTTCCTAACTGATGGTGTTTGTTATTGCTTTATAAATTCATGTATGTTTATGATTTTTTATGTTGGGTGCCATTCATTATCAACAATAGATAAGATAAGTCAAAGAAGTACTTTATTGATGGCAGTATAAAAATACAAATGTTGTATCAAAGGCATGCCATTAAACAATACAAATAAAAAATGTAAAACTGAATTGCAGCCAGCATAAATATACATGGAATTGTAAATATAAAATGAACATTTTAAAGAAAATAAATAAACAAGGAAGTACAAATGTTGCATTTAAAAATTAACTAGATAAAAAATATATAATATGTACAATAACTATTAAGGTTTTTTGAAGTATCATGGAGGAGACGCTGCCCAGTCATGGTGCCGTTCCTGCTGGGCCCGATCCTCTCCTCCTCGTTTCCTCTTGCCTGGGTGACAATAAGATAATAATTAGCAATAAGGAAAACACACAGTACAGGTACAGGTCACACAAGGATATAAGAATAACATGTATAAACAGAACAACAGTAAGGTGAACTAAAGAAAGTTCTGGCCCTAGATGTTTACAATGATTGTGAAAGTGAATTACATTATGTCCAGCCTGTTGATAATGAATATAAATATATGTATATGATAGGATGTCACACACAACTGTACTAGCTGCTTACTAGCTAAGACTTTACTTGTAACAGAGCATTTCCACACAGTGATATAGCTTATTTTAATTACTGACGATGGATGATCCACGGTTTAAAAAAACAAAAAAACAATTCCAGTCGTTTTGCCATTTCTATTTCTTACCTAGAACCACACGCTGCGGTGTCGTGATGGCACTCGGTGTTGGTGGTTGAGTCGGTGTCGATTCTTCGGCTGGGGTCCGTTCTGGATTCACTGACGATGTGGACGGAACACTGCCATCACCCGTTGTTCGGGAATGTTCCTCCTCACGAGTCCCAATGTAATCATCTAGAACAGCAAAATGACTTGTTAATTCCACAAACTACTGCAGCACAATACTAAATAGCAACAGCAACTATAGAAAAGAAAAACTGAACGTAAACAATGGCACATATGGTGTTAGCAAACAATAGCTCTAGCTAAGGCTATCTGCCTAGGCTATCTGCCTTAGCTAGCTATGTAGCTCTTTGGGGCTCCATAAAAGCACGGGTTGTCGAACATTAATGTAAGGATAAAATAGACTTCTTTGTTAGAAGTGAGCGTACCTTGCAGGGACTCTAGTAAAGCCGTTCCGTTTTCCCTACATCGCAGGAAAGTCCTCGAAAATCCGCGCTCGGACATCTGTGCAGAGACATCCTGGAACACTTTCACATTTCGCGTTGTTCCGTCGAGCTCCCGCTGGATTTTATCATCCCCAATGAGATGTAGGAACGTCGTCACCTCCTCGGTCGACCACGGTGTGCTTTTCTTCGACGTTGCCATTTTTGTAGCTCCTCCGTTTACAAAATGCTGCAAGCTTGCTTCTTGATATATATGTGACGCGAGGGATGATCTCGCGCGCGATCTTGTGACGATTCTCTCTGACCAATCAGCAGTCGAGTGTTGACGTCACAGCCCTGGCCTGGTCTGATAGAACCACGATTTTATGGGGCCGGAAAAAGAGAGAAAAAGTACCCGCTAGCCGGTACTAGGCTATATGGAAATGCCACCAAAAACTGGCCTGGCCGCTTGAGGACGGTCCAGGACGCTTAAACGGGGCTACCCGCTGCAGTGGAAATGCGCCATAACAGCCTGCTGCTTCCCCTCCTCTCTCCTCGGTTCCCCTCCTCGGCTCCTCCGCTCGCATCTCCTGTGGGCGGGACTAAGTATCGAGGATAGGAGTCGAGGAGGGGAGTCGAGGAGGGGAGTTAGAGAAATGAGAAAGGGCCATTGCGGCTCGCCTCGAAAGTAGACGAGAGTAGCCGATCGCAGCCGGGGGAGGTGTCAAAAAGCTCGCCTGAAGTCGGACAGCTCCGAGTCGGCTTCTTCATCTTCTTCTTCGCATTCTGCTTCTTCTTCTCTCGGTTTTTTGGCGGATTGCAAACAACTTTAAGGTGCATACCGCCACCTCCGGAGTCGGCTTGACTCGGTTTGCATTTATAAAGAATGCACACATGTGTTTAATCGTTAATGTCAGATATGTACTAAGTAAATACATTTGTTCCTGCTCAAGATTAGATTAAACTTTATTGTTATTGCACAGATTACAGGTACTGAGACAACGAAATGCAGTTTAGCTTCTAACCAGGTGCAACAAGCAGTAAAGTGAAAAGTAATGTATACAATCTACAGAATAAAATATAGAATGAATTGAATGATGAATAAACAGTGAGGGGTATGAATACACTAGATATCAGCCTGTGAGCAGTATGAACAGTGTGTATGAATATGCTAAGATATATAAAGTATGAAAACGGTAAGCAGTATAGTATAAAATATATAGATATTAATTTCATGATGATAAACATTGTGGAACAATGATGAAAAATGGGAATGGATGTGGCGACGTAAAACTGACACAAAACAACAACACACTTTTGCCAGCCAATTGGAGAGTTTCATCAGCAGCACGTGGTAAAAACCACCAATAAGCGCTCAGCTCGAGATACCAGCGAGCCGTTTCCCATCAAGCATTTCGCTTCCGCAGCTCGTGGAGAGCAAGTGCGCCAACTCGCCTCGCCTCGCTCTCAAGGCTGCGGGCGTCTTTGTCCCGCGAGATTTCAAAGTCTCATGTGGGCGAGCCTCCAGAGCAAGTCAGACAAAATGACTAACCATCATGCAACGCACGAGCAAGACGTTGATCGCAACTGCGCAGGTCTGCGCAGGTCTGCGCAGGTCTGCGCAGGTCTTGCTTGTCTCAAACAAGCCTAGTAATAATATGGCTCTGGTACAGGGGTGCACATAACTGGTACGCAGGTTATGTGCGTCATCTGAAATGCGTACCGTCACTTGTGTCACAAAGCGCATTTGCATACCGACGTACTTGTGAAGCTTTTCCAGAAGGCGGTTATCACCGGACGACAGAGTCGGTCTCCGTGAGCACAGACAGGGCTGCTGTTAACGTTGGTCTGTACAACGGAACTGTGCCAAAACTACGCCAACCGGCTGCGGAGGGAGACTCCCCCCTTCACTGGAGAACTGCGCTAAAACAGCTGATCACAACGTTCACACTCTGTGGTCACGAAGTACTCCACTAGCGCCCCCCCCCCCCCCCCCCTCTGTCGACTGTCCTGAAGTACTCCCCCGTTGATAGAAATCAACACGTAATGAATTAAGACCCCACGGTTTGATGATTGATAGGTGTGTGGGTTGTCTTTCATTTTGACATGCAGAACAATTTTATAATAAACATAGATACTGTATGTTAAATTGATATATCCGCCTTCTTTCATTTATCTTTCCATTCCCACAACAATATACATAAATCAATGGCATATTTTGGAGATAGTTCGAATGGTGATTAATCATGATTAATAAATTTTTAAGCTGTGATTAAATTAAAAAAATGTAATCGTTTGACAGCCCTAATAATAACGTATTAGCTTTTCCAGCAGTCATAACACACAACACTTGTCATGTTCACTTTTATGGCAATGTTTAACTTCCTGTCTTGGGGTCAATTGATGTGATAGGGGCAAAGAAATTCGAGTTGACATTTAGAAAACCTCGACCTTTAATTAGCAACAAGTTGTAAAAAAAACAAGGTTGCCCATAAATCTATACAGTACATGTGCGGTGAGACATGCATGTCAAGTAAATGAAAGACACACTGTGATGTAAAGTCAGTATAGATGTTACATTATCTCTTGAGAACATGTGTGGTAGGTGGTAATCCATCAGTGACAGCCACATGACGGCATTGTCCAATCACAAACCTCCATCAGCTACAAGACAGGCAGACCTCAGGAGTTAAAGTGACTGGATGAATATATTTCACTACACATAGAACATTTTGACATAAGACAACACTGACAGGCAGAAACAGAAATTCAAAGTATTTTTTCCTCATCGACAACACAGCACTCTTTAGTGTGTTAATGGCTGCTACTTTGTTTTGAAATTCTCAAAATTTAAAGTATTACACTGATTCTTAAAATTAATCCACACATCTTGTAATTATGAGGCTCATACTGTTGGTATTTGAATTGCATCGGAGCCTTATGTTCTTTGTCTGAAATGTTTCTCTGCAGTGTTATGATAAATCTGTAACCTGCAGTCTCCTGTTATCGCTGCATGCAGTCTCTCTATAAATGGAAACAATAAAAGCCTTGGTTGGCACAAAGTGTCCCAGAAACAACATAATCAGTGAGGTGATTAAAAGTACAACACATTTGTACTCTTAATGTGTATAAACAACAGTATATGGATATAGCTTGACATATTTCTAATCTCAAATATACTTACTTGTTACTCTATAGACAATAAGCGACAACAGAATTTATAATGTATAAGTACATTGCAGTTGCTCCCTGTATAATCTCAAAGTAATGTTTGTAAAATGTTTTCATCTTCAGACACACAGTTCAATCAGTGAGATGAGCAGCTTTTTCTTCCCGTTTGTAAAACTGAGAGAATATTGCTCACGAGAAAAAGGCTCTGTCTAAGCCCTGTAATCTTATGTGATTTTCTTCTGCCTCTGTAAAATATCTTAAAAGCAGTAGTGTCAAGCCAATCTGCTGAAGGAGACATTATCTCCCCATGAAACTTTTCAATGTAGAACATCTGCAGACTCTAATGCATCTGAAATGTCTTCACCTTTTCAAATCCTGCCGAGTAGTTCAGGTTGTCTTTCAACCTCAGGGACTGTCTCATCATGCGAAAAAGCTTGTGACACTCTCAAATCTGCCGTAAAAGAAATCCCTACCTATATCAGGCAATTACTCTTTAATGTCACTAAAATGTCATGCATCACATCATCGCCTCATCTTAAAAGGCACTATCTTTTAGTCTCAAAATCAGTATGGTATTGTGGCATCAATAGTAGAAGCATATCAATAATTTTACTGCTTTACATCTCTATAATTACCTTGTAATAATAATTAACTTGTGTTAAATGCTCACCTGCACTGCTGATGTGTTTGATCAAAGCGTCACACATTTCAGATTGCAATACAAATGCACAGAGGAAGAGAGGGAATGTAAGATTTATCTCTGGGTTGCGGTCGGATAATCCAAAAATCAGCTCCTATCGTCTAACCCAGGGCTTCTCAAACTCCGGACCACTGTCCGGATCCGGACCGAACTGCAAATCAATCCGGACCGAACCCTGTGTCCCATTATAAAAAAATTAAAATAAACTATAATTTTTCTTTTCTGATTCTGATTTAAATTAAAGTGGATCTATTATGCTATATTATTGGAAACATATATTGTAGGGCCATACCTATACAAAACATGTCTGTGAAGTTTTTTGCTTAAAATACCAAACAGATCACCCATTGTAGCCATGCCTCATACTGCTCAAACCCCTCTTTTGCAGCCCTGTTAGAGAAACGCGGATTTTGGGTCCTCAGCTTGAGAAAAAAAGAAAAGAGGAGGCGGAGATAATGCCTGATCAGAATTCTACCAGAGATAAAGTAAAATTCTGCTGTGATAAAATGCCATCCTGTTCTAAACCACATCAAAGATTATTTCTGAAACAGTATGGAGCTCAAATGCTTTTTCTCGTGCAGGTTTATCACAAGGTGAGTTTCTTTTTTTTATTTCCTGCTTTTTAAACACATGTGCTCTACAGTACAGGTTAGCTCTGAGTGTTTGCGAGGCTTGCTAATGTAAACAAAGACGAGATTACGTCCAAAACACGTCAGGCATTGTTTCTGATAGCAACTTTCAGTGGGTCCGCTGCCGATTTGACGTCAGATCGGCAGCAAATCTGTATCCGCTCGTTGTACCCCCGTTTTTAAAAGATTTGGGTACAGAGGAAAAGAGAGAGGGTTTCATTTTCTGACGCTGGGTGAGTTCCCCGACGCACCGGGGACACATATTTATGTATAAAAAACATCACAAAGTGCATTTTGCATGATAGGTCCCCTTTAATGTATATTTTATTTTCTTGTGTCTGACACGTTGTGAGAATGAACGTGCATATATCAGCCAAATGAAATGTAATATATATTTACTTGTGTGCGCGAGCGTGACACGCATTGCAGACCGCAAGTTAACCGCAAGTTTACCTTGACTTTCTAAAGTTTCTAATGCCATTTCTCCCACTAGTTCAAGCCATCATACTGTATGTATGTATTGAAAGTGTGTGTGTATACAGGGGCGCCGTTTACCGACAGGCAAGTGCTTGGACCAGAAAGGGGCCCCCAAATAAAGTAGATTAATCCAATCCAACTTTATTTAAATAGCACTTTAAAACCTCCAGACCAAAGTGCTGTACAGAGAGATACATAACATATAAAATCACACAGCTCAGCTCACAAAACATAAAATAAATAAATACACTTTACTGGCATTGATCCGGACCATTGACCTTGTATAAAATTCACAAGTGGACCTTTAACAAAAAAGTTTGAGTACCCCTGGCAACCCTATCGTCTATTCCTTGACCTCTGAGTGAAACGTCACAGGGTTAAGGGATAGTGGATAGGAGAATTCAAAAGGATTTAGGAGAAGAGACTGCGGTACTTTAGAGAATCGGACTGCACTTTCACTATCCGACGTGTTTATGATGCGCCAGCGGACGTCATAAATGTGCGTCTGCTGCTGTGAGGAAACTATGGCCCTTTCTCACTTCTCTTATTTTTCATTTCTTCGCTCCTCGGTCTCGGTATCACCGGAAGTTGATTTGTCTGCGCCATCTTGAGTAGCGTCCCAATGGCCTTATTTTTGCCGGAGGAGTGAGGAGCGATAATGGAGGAGCTGTAATCGAGGAACCACCAGACCATCCTTCGATGAAATCCTCAGACACTCGCCCCGCCCCCTTACTGTGTATCGCTCACTGATTGGACGATGCAGCGTATGCACTGATCTGATGCTTCTTGACATGAGAGCAGTTTCCCAGCGGAGTGAAGAAAATACATGAACCTCGGGAGTCACTCCTCAGTTTATACGTGTTTTGTTTCAATTCATGTATCATTTAGTTACAAATATGTGATATATCTGAACAACAAAGTGGTCATAAATCATTTTATTAATTTTTTGGAAACATTTTCATGATCGCTTTTTTCGTTTTACATTTTCATTTATTGTCATTTCCATTCAATCAGTCATTAAGTGCTATTTAAAATGTTAATGTGCTACATATCCAAACAAAGTGTGCAATCCAATGAATGTTAATCTAACTGGGTTTTGATAGATAATAGATAGATAATATCTCTTTTTCTTCTCTCAATTATTTTATGCACTCTAATCAATATTAATCGAACTATTGTTCGTTTATACATTTTAGGAATGGCGTTTATCTTTTTTGAGAATTAGTTCTTATTTTATTTATTTGGGTCTACAACAGATGATACAAATGTTTGTGTCAGTAAATAGGCTTGTTTGAGACGCGTTGCGGCTCGCCTCAAAAGTAGACGAGAGTAGCCGATCGCAGCCGGGGGAGGTCTCAAAAAGCTCGCCTGAAGTCGGACAGCTCGGAGTCGGCTTCTTCATCTTTTTCTTCTTCTCTCGGTTTTTTGGCGGATTGCAAACAGCTTGAAGTGTCGGCTTGACTCGGTTTGCATTTATAAAGAATGCACACGTGTTTAATCGTTAATGTCAGATATGTACTAAGTAAATACATTTGTTCCTGCTCAAGATTAGATTCAACTTTATTGTTATTGCACATATTACAGGTACTGAGACAACGAAATGCAGTTTAGCTTATAGCCAGGTGCAACAAGCAGTGAAGTGGAAAGTAATGTACACAATCTACAGAATAACATATAGAATGAATTGAATGATGAATAAACAGTGGGGTATGAATGAATACACTATATATCAGCCTGTGAGCAGTATGAACAGTGTGTATTAATACACTAGATATCAGCCTGTGAGCAGTATGAACAGTGGGGTATGAATACACTAGATATCAGCCTGTGAGCAGTATGAACAGTGTGTATGAATATGCTAAGATATATAAAGTATGAAAACGGTAAGCAGTATAGTATCAAATATATAGATATTAATTTCATGATGATAAACATTGTGGAACAATGATGAAAAATGGGAATGGATGTGGCGACGTAAAACTGACACAAAACAACAACAAACTTTTGCCAGCCAATTGGAGAGTTTCATCAGCAGCACGTGGTAAAAACCACCAATGAGCGCTCAGCTCGAGATACCAGCGAGCCGTTTCCCATCAAGCATTTCGCTTCCGCAGCTCGTGGAGAGCAACTGCGCCAACTCGCCTCGCCTCGCTCTCAAGGCTGCGGGCGTCTTTGTCCCGCGAGATTTCAAAGTCTCATGTGGGCGAGCCTCCAGAGCAAGTCGGACAAAATGACTAACCATCATGCAACGCACTAGCAAGACGTTGGTCGCAACTGCGCAGGTCTTGCTTGTCTCAAACAAGCCTAATGTGTACTAACAGAGGCGGGGGTGTGTGTGGAAATAACGGGGACAGAGCTGCTCTCAGACGATCAGCTGTGCAGCGTCATCACAAACGGACGTCGCTTCACGTGATGCTCCGGAGGAAAGGACGTCCCATTGCTCTTAAAACTCATTTCCCTGCTTCTCGTGGTTTCCTTGTGTCTCTCCATGCTTCCCTGGTGGGAGGGACGCAAAGATTCCATTTAACCGAAGTGAGAAGGGCCTTATGGAAACTACAGTTTTCTATACAGCGGACTACAACATGGATGTTTAATAAGAACGAGGGACTACTGTAAATTCATCTAGAGACTGTGCACCGTGCTCTGATGCTGTTGTGTTATGCTTTATGAACGTGGACAACAGAGAAACATATTCTTCATGACTAAAGTTGGAATTGAAATAAAAAAGGAAAGTGAAACTTATGCTCGTCAGAGTCGTCACCCTCTCCCTCCGGTCCACATTAATATAAATGATCCCAATACGTATTATTGTATGAACTAAAGATACATAAATACAAATGTATTTATTATAAACGTTAGTCCTTAATATCTATCACTGTGTATATCACCATTCAAACATATTTTAAAAGTTGAACAACCCCCACACAGCTCAGTGAAATGTTGACTTTATGTGATAATTTCAGTAAAAACTAACGTTGATATTTCTCATTTTGATCATAATACTGATGAACGTTAAAAACAAAGCACTTTGGCAACTTACCACATACGTTTTAAAATGCTTAATAAGCACCGTAACTTTCATGATATAATTTCTCGGTTGTTTCCGTGAACGGCCGACTGTTGTGTGACGGCAAATGCTGCGGCTGCAAGGCATTGTGGGGCAGCAATTTCTCCTCTCCTTTCGTCAAGGGAGGTCCAGTGGTTCCTAAGCTAAAGGAGGTTATAAAGGAAGTTTGAAACCTCCTTTCCTATCATCTAGAGAATTCGAACGGCACTTATCATGACTGCCACTGAGGGACTTCCGGGTCATTTCACTCCGTTAAGAAGATTCCTAAACTAAATGGACTATTCGACTTCAGCCCTGGTCTCATGTAGAGCTTCCTTTTCAAGCTCCCGCTTTTCGTTCTCAAAAAAGCAAACGCCATTTCATCATTTTTTTCCTCAAGGATGCTTGGATGACTGATGATGAGAGCTGTCAGAGTATGGATAAATAACCATGTAAACTTCTTTTGGCTTTCGATTTGAAGGATGCAAGTTCCTTGAGACAAGCAAGTCCCTTTTGATCATGCTGTATAGAGGGTAAACCATCCTGTAGAGAGAACACTTTATAGTGGTTATTACAGTAGCTAAGAGCTGTGCAGTATGACACCTGTTTGCGTGATATATCCTCACACTCATCTTGAATTAAAAAGTTGGTGACATGAAGATGTTTGACGAGCAGGAGATTTTTTTATTTATTGAGGACATACAATCTGTTAGATGTTCTCAGAAAGTCGTGTTTTCAGGAAAGGCAATCAGGGGAGTGGTGTTCAAATAGTAGGCTACTTGATATAATATGCATGGTTGCGCTAGGGCTGGGTGAAATGACCTGGACCGGACCTGGGGAATAGTGTGCTGGAGACAATTCCCGGAGACGCTGCTGGACTCCATTAGGATTCTGCAAGGTTCTTCCGACTTCACCTGAAATGGCTTTTATTTCAGGGCTGCATTTCCTGATATAAAGACTCACCACTAATACTGTAAGATGATGATTTCAAGATGTCAAGGCTTTTATTGTCATTCGTTCATAGCTGCAGTGTAGTTATGTCGATGAAAATCTTAGGACCCAGGCTCCTCCAACAGTGCAACACAATAAAACAGATAAAATAGTGCAAGTAAATACAATAAAATAGAATAGAAGTGCTATCAGTGGACATATTTAAACACAGAACTCACAGTAAGAAAAGTTCAAATGAGATGTTTTTGTAGCACCCAAAACACACAAGTTAACCGTATAGATTTCTCTACTGTGCAGGTGGGATGTGAGAAAAACTCATTTCCAAATCATCAAAAATATTTGACCCTTTAGGCAAACTGTGTGTTGTGTCGCCAGGTGGAGAGGTGCAAACTGCAGAGCTTAAAGTTGTTAATACGGAGATTTCCGACACCATAAACAGAGAGACTGCTGCTACTCTCTGAAAGGAAAACATCAAGAAGTGAAGCATTCTTCAGACTGCATCACTTAGCAAGTGATCAATACAATTGACTAGTGTAACAGGAGGCTTTAGGCTGGTAAGAAGTGATGTATAGCTGGGCATTAACAAACACAGTCTACATCCAAGCAGCTACCTTAAAATTAAATGCGTTACCATTTAATTATACATAAACTTCAGCACATACTGCGGGTGCATATTTAATAAGACCAACAAATAAATACGACCTTTATAGGCAATGTGCAGATGCTCCTGATTGATGCCTTAAATGTCAGATCCATTTCATAGCCCTGGTCAACACCATTATCATGTGTAATGAGGCTGAAGCCTTTTTCATGGAAATGTTGCTCCCCTCTCATCATCTGCTGGAAATTATTCAATGAGCCTTGTCGAGTCTTAAGAGGATAAAAACAGACGGCAGTGTCCAAGGCTTCATTGGAGAAGGCACTGTTATTGAGAAGCTGTTTTTTTATTTATTTAAACATTTTGGATAGTATGAAGTGGTGAACTTTTTTATCAGGCACATCTTCACACAACTTGCTAATACCTATATGATATTTTCCTTTGTGTCTCTCTCATTATTATTATTATGCTCTCAGAGAAACTTCCTGTCTGTAAATGTGCCATGCTGGTGGACTCTGGATATGTTGTACAATACAATAACATTAATCAAATATGCCTATACATATAGTGGCTGGCATAATAATAGGATCATATTGCTTAGGAGCTCAGGGACATCCATCCACAATGGTACTCTATCTCTCCTTTGAAATCACAACACTTAAAAAATATCTATTACATTGACTTAATGAAATCATGGAAAGAATGTCCAAGGAAACACATTCCCTTAATATTTGAGTGATTTATAAGCAGCCTTCAAGAGTCTGTGTCTCAATAGGATCAATGTAATAGGGTAACAAGATATTATCCTTAACAAAATAATTTCACTTGTCAAAGCACTAGTGATACAAACTTTTTTACAGTTCTGTTCTGCACCTCTGTTTTCTACGCATACTAATCTCACTCCAGTGTGATTTCTTGCTTACCACACCAGCTTTCAAAGAGTATCTAATGAGGGCTTTGCTTTGCAGCCGCCCCTTCTCCCATTGAAGGCTTTGCCTCCAACATTAGTGTTTGTAAGAAAACAGGAAGCTTGGGCTGCAATTAGCCGCTCTTTTGTTGGCTTTTAAGGCTTGCATTAGAGTCCCTAAGGCGGTGGCCTTTTCTGGATTTAATTATATGGATAAATGCACATGTACAGTATTGGTGACAGTTTACTACCGACTTCTATTGATCCACAATGCAGGCATTATTCATTTCTCTTGCAATTGTACACATTGTGCTGTTGATATGGTTTGAATAAAATAAACATCATCTGTTTTCTTTTTCTCCATCATGGGAGGTTCCGTCAATCCTGGATTTGTTCAATGAAGTTCAATCATATAATCCTCTCTCTTCTCTCCAGAGTTTGCCGAGCATAGCGAGAGAGGATTATGTCACTCTACTATGGGAATGGCTTCCAGCCGCAGAAACTCATTAAAATCTAATACCTCATCCTACTTCTCCAAGGCCGAGGACCCTTTGGTCATAATCCTACAGGCTCTCTAGTTAGTAGACAGACTCTTGAATCAGAACTATTCTTTACAAAAAGATCTTAAAGTTGTTGAATTATTGAAATGGGCTAATGCTGTTTTGGTGCTGAGCACTTAGGATACAGCGAGACAGACAGCATGGGGCTGCAGCTAAACCTGTGCAACAGTACCTGAAATACACTCCCTGTTAGAGCATGGGCATTGAGCCATGTGATGCACCTTGGAGTTATGCCTGGTTAGTTTTAATAGGGAGACATTGTCAAGGTTGAATGGCGCCACGAACTTTAGACAGCCACAAATGTCAGTGGCCATCAGAGGCTCTAAAGCCATCATCCACTGACTCATAAACACAAAGGAACTGAAGCTCTGTGCATTACAAGAAAGGCCTGATTGGCATTTACGCTTAATGAGGAATCTGAAAATAGATGTGTTGGCGTCAACCTCCACTCGCCATGTCTCCTTCACTGTTATCCTTTTTCAACCCCACTCTCCGGCTTTCTCAACCTCAAGCCCTACGGTCACTGACTCTACTTCAGCTCATTAGCTCCCTTTCAGATATGTCCTTGTCTATTTTTACACCTGGACACACACACAGACACACCCATATTTCACGCTGCAACAAGTCCTCCCACTCATACGACCAAATATGCCGATTGTTCAGGCCCAATTATTACGACCAAATATGTCATTTGTTCATGCGCTTAATACGTCCTGCTCCCGTTGAATGCAAACGTTACAGATGTTCGTTTATTCACAAATAACCCTCTCTGTAAAATCCTAAATTGTAGCATAGTTTGGCCATTAAAACGCTTTTTGATTAGATTTCTAGCGAGAATAGGGTGACCAGATGTCCCGCTTTGCGCGGGACTGCACAGTATTTTCACGACTTTTGGTGCGTCCCGCAAATTGAGACGATGTCCCGCATATTTCATTTCGATTGGCTAAAACGCTTTTCTAAAATCAGATTTATCCAACGGCTGTTGAGAAAGCAGGGAAGGCTATCATCACAGGGGTGTGTTTGCTGTCATTCAAACACACGGCGGGTGCTGCCGGTCAAGTGTTAACCAATGAGAGTAGCTCTCTCACACACACACCCCTGTGTTTGCTGTCAATCAAACTGTAACACACGCGGGTAGCGGGTACTGGTCAAGTGTTAACCAATGAGAGTACGGCCCGTACACACTACAGGCGTCAAAAAAGCTTGAAGCTGGGCGTGTCTGAGGCTTGGCGATTTCTCGCGCCCAAGGCGACCAACAACCAATCAGGAATCTCCCGCCCGCCCTCGGCATACAAAGCAAAAAAAAGCCCGGCTCTTCTTCACTATTGCCAAAATGGATGCCGGTTTTGTAGCAGCGGTAGCGTTGGTTTATTCAATGTCTCGCAGGAGGCCACGTATAGTGCGTCGCTGTTGGGTACATCCGATACTCAGAAAACGTCTGCAACGGGGGGAATACCACGTTCTTGTCCAAGAGCTCCGCCTGGATGGTGTACTGTTTCATGTGTGTGTGTGTGTGTGTGTGTGTGTGTGTGTGTGTGTGTGTGTGTGTGTGTGTGTGTGTGTCTGTGGTGTGTGTGTGTGTGTGTGTGTGTGTCTGTGGTGTGTGTCTGTGATGTGTGTGTCTGTGGTGTGTGTCTGCCTGTGGTGTAATTGTGTGTCTGTGATGTGTGTGTCTGTGATGTGTGTGTGTCTGTGGTTTGTTGGTGTGTCTGTGGTGTGTGTGTCTGTGATGTGTGTGTCTGTGGGTGTCTGCCTGTTGTGTAATTGTGTGTCTGTGATGTGTGTGTCTGTGGTATGTTGGTGTGTCTGTGGTGTGTGTGTGTGTCTGTGATGTGTGTGTGTCTGTGATGTGTGTGTCTGTGGTGTGTGTGTGTCTGCCTGTGGTGTAATTGTGTGTCTGTGATGTATGTGTCTGTGGTGTGTGTGTGTCTGTGATGTGTGTGTCTGTGGTATGTGTGTGTCTGCCTGTGGTGTAATTGTGTGTCTGTGGTATGTTGGTGTGTGTGTCTGTGGTGTGTGTGTCTGTGGTGTGTGTGTCTGCGTGGTGTATAACTTTTTTTTTTTTTTAAATCTTGTATATTACTTTTTTCTCCGGTGACTCGTACAGGACCATAGCATTCAGCTATCGGGTCGGGCATACAACAGTGGCTGTCATCGTCAAGGAGGTTGCGGGTGCCATCTGGACCGCCCTGGTTGAGGAGACCATGCCGGTACCACAGACGGAGGACTGGAGAGCCATCGCTGCTGGGTTCCAGGAGCGCTGGAACTTTCCAAATTGCGTTGGTGCCATTGATGCACGTGGTGATCCAGGCTCTGGCAAATTCTGGGTCCCTGTACTTCAACTACAAGTCCACCCACTCCTTGGTACTACTGGCTGTAGTGGATGCCCAGTACCTCTTCAGGGTAGTGGATGTCGGAGGCTTTGGAAGGAGCAGCGACGGTGGGAGCCTGCGGAATTCCGCTTATGGAGAGGGCCTCCGAGATGGCAGTCTGCAGCTACCACCTGACATAGTCATCCCAGGAGCAGAGCGGCTGGGCCTTCTTCCCCATGTGTTTGTTGGGGATGAGGCTTTTCCGCTGCTGGATAACCTGCTGCGTCCATTCCCTGGACGTCAGCTCACCCGTGAAAGGAGGCTGTTCAACTACCGCCTCAGCCGGGCCAGGTTGGTGGTTGAATGTGCGTTTGGCATCCTCTCATCTCAGTGGAGAATGTTCCGGCGTGTCATCACCACCAGCCCGGAGGTAACAGAGTTGTGTGTGAAGGCCACCTGTGTGTTGCACAACTTCCTCCGCAGGAAGACAATAGGAAGGTCATCACGCACACCTGTCGTCCCTGTCGTCGCAGTCGAGTGATGAAGCTCCAACCCTGCGCGATGCACCTATGATGGGCTCAAACAACACCACACGCCGATCCATCCAACTGCGGGAGACCTTCTGCTCCTATTTGAATGAGGAGGGTGTAGTGTCATGGCAGCATAACGTGATGTAGGGTCACCATGGCTCCTCCAAACCAAAAGCTCTTTTAAGAGCTACCCATTTTCTTTAAAGAGCAAATATTCCAAATGACCCATTTTAAAATCAAACATTCCTAATAAACATGTTTCTTGAATTGATATTATTATATTATGATATGACTAACAACCTTTTTCTTTCAGCACTGTTTTTACTGATAAACCACTCATAATTTCAATAGGTTTTCACATGACCAATTACAGAAGAAAGCACATTATATATACCGACATACATGAAGCTTCTGGTATGTTGCAACTGACAAACCACATGAACAAGTGAAGACACAGTATAGCCATAACATACTTGAAATAATGTTTTATTTGGTGAATTTGCGTGAAGTGTGTGTGTGATGAGTGAAGTGTGTGTGATGAGTGTAAAACAATGTAATGTGGATCAGTACGTGTGGAAAAATGGTGGATGGAGGCAGGGTCTGCCGGGGGACATTGCTGGACGTCTCACGGTCTACGATGAATGGGGTTAAAAACCCCATCACTGGCATGAAACGCCAGGGCTTGTACCCCCCTGCAGACGCTGCCCCGCTTCTTTTGGCCTCCTTTTCCATATTCTTTTCCTTGCGGAACCTCTCCCTCAGACTCTTCCATCTCTTCTCGCAGACATTCTCTAATAAAATGAAATGAAATAATAAAGTGAATTTCTTGAATTTACTAAATTATTCCTCCATTAATGAATGCTATTTTTATGCTACATTCCATGCTGGCTAAATATACTGTCTATGCTTGATAGCTGTGAATCAAATCAAGTTTTATTTATATAGCACATGCTGTACATATAATAAAATTAGCCTACAGTAAAGACACTTTACAGCAAATACAACAGCACAGAAGTAGTTATACAAATGCCATGTCCGTCTCATTAGTATGCAGGAAAAGTGACAGGTCGCCCCGCCCCTTTTTGGTTTTTTCGGCCGGAAGTCCCGCCTTTTTTGGCCGGAAGTCCCACCTTTTTTGGCCGGAAGTCCCGCCTCATTATACCGGAAGGCCCGCCTCATTATACCGGAAGTCCCGCCCCGTTAGACCAGAAGTCCCGCCCCGTTAGACCGGATGTCCCGCCCCCACTTCCGGCGGATGTCCCGCCCCGCTTCCGGTTTACAAAATAAAATTAAAATTAAAATTAAAAAAATGAGAAAAATAAAATGCCGTTGTTTCAATCAATTAATATGCATAGGATATATGTCCCGCCTCCTAACCACTTTCCTGTGTGGTTAATCCTGTATACAGTATTGAATGTAACTTACAAATACTTGCAAATAACATGAAATTAATCAAAAGTAAAGCATCTAAAAAAAACATATATTTAAGCCTCTCTGTTTTTGCGAACAGGACATGAGGGGAGAAAACATATGGTGGAGGAGGGGGAACACACACACACACACACACACACACACACACACACACACACACACACACACACACACACACACACACACACTTTCCCCGCCCCTCACCCCTCTCGCTTTAGAGGCTGTCTAAATAAAAAGCCAGCGTCACTCTTAAATATTTTTCAAGTCGAGAGAAAATGGCCAAGAGACGTCTTGATATGAATTTAATCAGCGAGACACCGGTGACAACTTACAGCCATCCGTTGGGTGCTCCAATCAAGAAACGAATGCAGTTTGTATGCCGGGTTCAGACGCCTACAGCCGAAGATATGCTTCAGTCTCCTCTGTCTTGAAGGCATTCTTAAGCACGTACATGTAACATTAGGCTATGCATAAAATAACCAAACGATTATTACATTAACTAATTTGAACAGTAATTCACATCATCATCTCATAACAAAATAAGCTAAGGCAACTACTTGCATTCAGTGACTTGATTTTTTAAATGAAAACCAGGGATATCTTTTGTTTTGCGGTCCATATCTCATTAAAAATATCTAATGTTAGTAACTATTAAAGAAAGAATGGGGACAATTCTGTTTTAATGTAGTTTGACCATTGTAACTGCTGTGCAGACATACTGATAAAATAGGGCTTCTAACTAATTACCTTAAATAAAATCACTAATTAATTAAACCAGTTCAATACGCATTATTCTTATTCTTATCATTCTTTATGAGCGCAGTAACGGTAAGGTATCTAATTACTTATTTATCTAGTATTCCATCACATAATAACAGAGATGGTCAAACTGAAGTAGAGACATGGCAGAAATCCTACAATGAAGCGGGACAGTGAAGGGGAAGTCTCTTTGAAGAGGGTATTAATAGTTTAAAGATCTTAATGCCCCCTTGATCATATCTTTTTTTTTAAAAGACTGTTTCTCTAAAAGGCAAGTTTTGTGATTTTTAAGACTTTTTACAGACACTCGGCAGATTTGTGTGTAATTCTCTCACAAAGGAACAGTAAGTCTCTTACTTGATAGTGTTTTTATGTATGACAACTTTACAACTGGTAGAAAGTTAAGTACTTTTTCTGAGCAGATTTTCTTTAAGACTGTGACTCTTAACACACCAACCCCCCGAGAGACAGACATACTCATCCCCTTTTCAACGTATTTTGTTTTTGTCTTTCTCGCTTTTTTTTCCATTATATTTTTGAAAAAACTACATAGTGATTGCTAGCAAAAATACAACATGCAACTAATACATTATACAATATTACGACTTTTGGCGATATTTTCAACACAATATACTTGTACCCTTTTTTTTTTTTTGTAGGACTTCAAGATATGTTGCATGTCATGCATAAACACGGTGTCATCTTTCTTGAAACTGACGTGCTGTCCGTTTTACAAACAAGTTATGTTTATGCTTCTTCATCCTCTGAATGTTCCTCCCCCGTCCCTCTTCACAATAACAATCAAGGTGGATCTGTGAAATGAAACACCTCTTCCCAAAGCGTGACTACCCTATTGAGGGCATGCGTCTAGGGCAGTAGGGTCTAAATCGATGGGCCAGATATACTAACATGCAGAACGTACGATATGTTTGAAAAAGACTAACCATTTATCCAGTTCAAGCTGTCTTTAAGATGTGACATCGCGCTCTGACTATTTCCCATAAAATCGTGACAAACTATTACTTGTTCTTACATTTGACCTCTTGCTGCTTGGTTGAAAATGATAGATGAAAAAGAACTTTTTTAAAAAGAGTCAAACCACAAATGTTTTAAGATTGTTACAAAATGTAAAAAATAAAAAAGGTCTGGAGACAAAATTAATTCAGGTGACTCTGGCTTTATTAGGACAACAAACATATAATACAAATGGGTTAGGGGTTAAATATAACCATCGTGGACTTAATAGTCTAACAAAATACTTTTATCTGAATACATTTGTTCTTTTTAAGAGCACTTTTTGAAATTATTTATTTATTATTTCAGTGGAACAATCCAGTGTTTGTTAACATTAACGCTTTCTTCTCTTTTTCTTGTGTTACTAAGATACTTTTAAACACACTTTGGTGTATGCAACACTTGTTCAGATAAACAAGGTTTTTTCTTTTCTGATAAACTTACATATTTTATGTTACCAAGATACTTTGAGATACACCCTGATGTACGCAACACTTAACAAAGGGTATAATATGAAGTAGTTGGTAAGGAAGGGGTTTTTCTTTAAGGGTGCAAAACTTTAGAACAGGGTAAAATATTCATTAATTTGTATTGAATTGAGTTTTCTTTTTTTGATTTTCAACATACTATATGACTTTTACATATTTCTGACGTACTATACTTTTTTGACTTTTTTCTGTAGAATCTTGACAAAACTATTACTTGTTCTTAAATGATGACCTATTGCTGGAGATGAGATGAAAAAGCTACAACGCTTAAAGAACTTTTTTCTAAAAACTCTCAATTCTACACTGACTCCCCCCACTCAACGCAATAAGTCCCACCCCACTCAGCAAATCATCTAAAACGAAGGACCCCACCAAGACGACCGTTGAAAACTAGCCATGGATCTGAGAAAAACCAAGTCTGATGTAGCCTACCCTTATTATCACCAGGATAATGGATATGGGCTTAATGACTGGATGGTACAAAGTAGGGGATAGGATGTTCCCGAAGAAGAGCTCTCCTCTATATGTAATAGTATTGTAAACGAAACATTTAAAGTGGTCCTGGAATCTTAATTTTTCAGAAACATTCTGTAACATTACCGAAGAAATTACACTTACTCTTTTTCTTGTGTTACCAAGATACTTTTAGATACAGTTTGGTGTCTGAAAACTGAAACTGGTTGAATATGAAGTACTTTATAAGGAATTCGGATTCTTTTAAAGGCAGATTTTGGCTTTTTTTCTCTTGCCAAGATACTTTTAGACACACTTTGAGGGATGCAAAACCTTAAAACTAGAAAATGAAGTACAGTCTGATTAGATTTTTTCTTAAAGACTGTTTCTCTAAAAGATAAGTTTGTGATTTTAACAATTTTCCCTGACACTTGGCAGATTTATGTGTAATTCTCTCACAAAGGAACTGTAAGATACACTTTTTATGTATGCAAAACCTTAAACTTTTTTTTTTTTTTGAAAATAAAATACTTTGTCTGAATACATTTTCTTTAAAGGCATTTTTTTTTATTTTAACGCTATTTCAGTGGAAAAATACAATTTTGTTGACATCAAGGCTTTTTTTCTCTTTTCTTGTGTTACTAAGATACTTTTAGACACACTTTGATGTATGCAACACTTGTTCAGTTAAACAATGGGGTTTTTTTTTCTGATAAACTTACATATTTTAGTTATTTTATGTTACCAAGATACTTTGAGATACACCCTGATGTACGCAACACTTAACAAAGGGTATAATATGAAGTACTTGGTAAGGAAGGGGTTTTTCTTTAAGGGTGCACAACTTTAGAACAGGGTAAGATATTCATTAAATTGTATTAAATTGAGTTTTCTTTTTTGATTTTCAACATACTATTTGTACACAATGACTTTTCCATATTTCTGATAAACTATACTTTTGACTTTTTTCCGTAAAATCATGACAAACTATTACTTATTCTTAAATGTCACCTATTGCTGGAGATGAGATGAAAAAGCTACAACGCTTAAAGAACTTTTTTTCTAAAAACTCTCAATTCTATAATTGACTCCCCCATTCAACGCAATGAGCCCCACCCTCCACTCAGCAAATCATCTAAAACGAAGGACCTCACTAAGACGATCGTTGTAAACTAGCCATGGAGCAGAGAAAAGCCAAGACTCCCCCCGCGAGTTGCAGTCAGGAACAGAGTCCACCAGCAACACCACCATGTGGGAAACCCGAATCTTGCAGTACTACTGCTGCTGATGCTACTCCTCGGGTCAAGAAGTCTCAGTTTAGGGACACAGTGAAATCGGAGTTGTTTCATATTCTGGAGATGGTGATGTATCGGTACAGAAAAGAAATCTGCAAAGAATGCCGACGCAGTAACCCCGACCAGAGGCAACACGATTGTCGGAATGACATGCCCGATTTCTTCTTCAGAAACAATTACAAAGCGTTAATGAAAAGACTTTGGCTCGCCGACTTCGTTGCAGTGATTGACCAGAGTCTTATTGAAAAAGGCATTTGCGAGGATAAACTGAAGATAGGACGCGCTTCGGAAGCCTTTCTGCACAAGCTTGTAAAATGCAGATGCCTCAAGGAGAGACTTGAAATATCCATACAGAGTTGGATGGAGAAGAAGAAGAAGACTAACAAACAGCAGTCGGATGGAGAAGAAGCCAGGGACTTGTTCAATGCAGTGACTTTTTTCTTTAAGTAAAATAAAAATGGGAAACTACTATACAAAACGCTCTGTATATATTGATCATAATGTAGTCCTTACCCGTTTAATAAGTGTGATGATGGGGACGATTGAAAACAGAACGAGTAGTGACCCCCGTGTAAAAAGAATGGCCGAAGTTTGTAAACTGGAAGACATTTTGGATATCGTTCGTTCTGGCAGTACTATTCCGGGTCATTGGGAAACGATTGTAAACGAAACATTTAAAGTGGTCCTGGAATCTTCATTTCCCGAAACATTCTGTAACATTATCTCAGAAATGAAACAAACATCAAAAGTGTATCATGTGCTCTCATTGTATGCTCTGTTTGTAGATGTAATACATCTCTGCGTCGAAAACAGCATACACGTGAATATTTTGACTGAAGTGAAAAAACTCCATCACGATATCTCCAGTAATATGGGGAATGCTAAGCTGGAGACTGTCCTGGGGATGCTACAATCAGTATAACTATTGATTTTGTGTGTGAAAAAAAAAAGTGTTTTTTACATCTAAAAACTGTTGTCATCATTATAGCAAGGGGAGCGTGTCTGATACATGTGTATTACAGTCCTTCTTGTTGTGTTTTTCAGTGTTTTCTGTGTGTCTGTACACACAAAGCACACTTCATTATCTACTTTTCAGCTTTTATACACAAAGTGTATCTTTCAGTAACTTTACCAGAGAATTTAAGCATAAATCTGTCAAATGTTCAAAACAGCCTTGTTTCACTGAAATACCCTCAAAATGACAAACTGCCATTATTACGAAATCTCCTCAAACAGAGTACTTTCTACAGATGAAGCCTTCCACTCAACGCAATATGTCCCACCCACTCAGCAAATCATATAAAACTAAGGACGACCGTTAAAAACTAGCCATGGATCTGAGAAAAACCAAGTCTGATGTAGCCTGCCCTTATTATCACCAGGATAATGGATATGGGCTTAATGACTGGATGCTACAAAGTAGGGGAGAGGATGTCCCCGAAGAAGAGCTCTCCTCTATATCATATCCATGTAAGGTCTTTAGGACAAAAGAGGACCATGATAACATGACATATGAAGGAGGAGAGCTCTTCTTCGGGGACATCCTCTCCCCTACTTTGTAGCATCCAGTCATTAAGCCCATATCCATTATCCTGGTGATAATAAGGGCAGGCTACATCAGAAAAATCTAATCAGACTGTACTTCATTTTCTAGTTTTAAGGTTTTCCATCCCTCAAAGTGTGTCTAAAAGTATCTTGGCAAGAGAAAAAAAGCCAAAATCTGCCTTTAAAAGAATCCGAATTCCTTATAAAGTACTTCATATTCAACCAGTTTCAGTTTTCAGACACCAAACTGTATCTAAAAGTATCTTGGTAACACAAGAAAAAGAGTAAGTGTAATTTCTTCGGTAATGTTACAGAATGTTTCTGAAAAATGAAGATTCCAGGACCACTTTAAATGTTTCGTTTACAATACTATTACATATAGAGGAGAGCTCTTCTTCGGGAACATCCTCTCCCCTACTTTGTACCATCCAGTCATTAAGCCCATATCCATTATCCTGGTGATAATAAGGGTAGGCTACATCAGACTTGGTTTTTCTCAGATCCATGGCTAGTTTTCAACGGTCGTCTTGGTGGGGTCCTTCGTTTTAGATGATTTGCTGAGTGGGGTGGGACTTATTGCGTTGAGTGGGGGGAGTCAGTGTAGAATTGAGAGTTTTTAGAAAAAAGTTCTTTAAGCGTTGTAGCTTTTTCATCTCATCTCCAGCAATAGGTCATCATTTAAGAACAAGTAATAGTTTTGTCAAGATTCTACAGAAAAAAGTCAAAAAAGTATAGTACGTCAGAAATATGTAAAAGTCATATAGTATGTTGAAAATCAAAAAAAGAAAACTCAATTCAATACAAATTAATGAATATTTTACCCTGTTCTAAAGTTTTGCACCCTTAAAGAAAAACCCCTTCCTTACCAACTACTTCATATTATACCCTTTGTTAAGTGTTGCGTACATCAGGGTGTATCTCAAAGTATCTTGGTAACATAAAATAACTAAAATATGTAAGTTTATCAGAAAAGAAAAAACCTTGTTTATCTGAACAAGTGTTGCATACACCAAAGTGTGTTTAAAAGTATCTTAGTAACACAAGAAAAAGAGAAGAAAGCGTTAATGTTAACAAACACTGGATTGTTCCACTGAAATAATAAATAAATAATTTCAAAAAGTGCTCTTAAAAAGAACAAATGTATTCAGATAAAAGTATTTTGTTAGACTATTAAGTCCACGATGGTTATATTTAACCCCTAACCCATTTGTATTATATGTTTGTTGTCCTAATAAAGCCAGAGTCACCTGAATTAATTTTGTCTCCAGACCTTTTTTATTTTTTACATTTTGTAACAATCTTAAAACATTTGTGGTTTGACTCTTTTTAAAAAAGTTCTTTTTCATCTATCATTTTCAACCAAGCAGCAAGAGGTCAAATGTAAGAACAAGTAATAGTTTGTCACGATTTTATGGGAAATAGTCAGAGCGCGATGTCACATCTTAAAGACAGCTTGAACTGGATAAATGGTTAGTCTTTTTCAAACATATCGTACGTTCTGCATGTTAGTATATCTGGCCCATCGATTTAGACCCTACTGCCCTAGACGCATGCCCTCAATAGGGTAGTCACGCTTTGGGAAGAGGTGTTTCATTTCACAGATCCACCTTGATTGTTATTGTGAAGAGGGACGGGGGAGGAACATTCAGAGGATGAAGAAGCATAAACATAACTTGTTTGTAAAACGGACAGCACGTCAGTTTCAAGAAAGATGACACCGTGTTTATGCATGACATGCAACATATCTTGAAGTCCTACAAAAAAAAAAAAAGGGTACAAGTATATTGTGTTGAAAATATCGCCAAAAGTCGTAATATTGTATAATGTATTAGTTGCATGTTGTATTTTTGCTAGCAATCACTATGTAGTTTTTTCAAAAATATAATGGAAAAAAAAGCGAGAAAGACAAAAACAAAATACGTTGAAAAGGGGATGAGTATGTCTGTCTCTCGGGGGGTTGGTGTGTTAAGAGTCACAGTCTTAAAGAAAATCTGCTCAGAAAAAGTACTTAACTTTCTACCAGTTGTAAAGTTGTCATACATAAAAACACTATCAAAAAAGTAAGAGACTTACTGTTCCTTTGTGAGAGAATTACACACAAATCTGCCGAGTGTCTGTAAAAAGTCTTAAAAATCACAAAACCTGCCTTTTAGAGAAACAGTCTTTTAAAAAAAAAGATATGATCAAGGGGGCATTAAGATCTTTAAACTATTAAAACCCTCTTCAAAGAGACTTCCCTTCACTGTCCTGCTTCATTGTAGGATTTCTGCCATGTCTCTACTTCAGTTTGACCATCTCTGTTATTATGTGATGGAATACTAGATAAATAAGTAATTAGATACCTTACCGTTACTGCGCTCATAAAGAATGATAAGAATAAGAATAATGCGTATTGAACTGGTTTAATTAATTAGTGATTTTATTTAAGGTAATTAGTTAGAAGCCCTATTTTATCAGTATGTCTGCACAGCAGTTACAATGGTCAAACTACATTAAAACAGAATTGTCCCCATTCTTTCTTTAATAGTTACTAACATTAGATATTTTTAATGAGATATGGACCGCAAAACAAAAGATATCCCTGGTTTTCATTTAAAAAATCAAGTCACTGAATGCAAGTAGTTGCCTTAGCTTATTTTGTTATGAGATGATGATGTGAATTACTGTTCAAATTAGTTAATGTAATAATCGTTTGGTTATTTTATGCATAGCCTAATGTTACATTTATGTGCTTAAGAATGCCTTCAAGACAGAGGAGACTGAAGCATATCTTCGGCTGTAGGCGTCTGAACCCGGCATACAAACTGCATTCGTTTCTTGATTGGAGCACCCAACAGATGGCTGTAAGTTGTGTGAGGAAATATTTGTATGTATTCATGTTAGTAAACTATCAAGATGCTTAAAAAGGGGAAATGATTTGGGTAGAACACTGTGAACTGTTTTTGGGGCCTGTGAACATTTGGTTTTTTGAGGACAAAGGAAGAGGGGGAAGGTGTGGAGTTAACATACAGTCATCTCAGATCCCTGTGATAATGATGTGAGGTGTTGATGATAATTTGGGCAGCCAATCACTGGTCTGGAAGGGAGGCGCAGATAACTCCTCCTCTGGTCAGCGAGGTATTTAGACAGGAACCCCACTGTGTGCCTCTCTCTCTCTCCTCTCGCTGGCACACGTGAGTATCAGGTAAATGTGGGATCCCACAGATCTGTATTTATTTTGTACTGTATTTGATTGTATTGCATTGTTTTATTACCATTAAAGTGGATTATTGTTTAACGGTTACTTGGCAGCAGTGAATTCCTTCCTGTAAGAATAATCAGCTTGTTTAGGGACGCGCGGAGATTTGGAAATGCGGCCTAGTTATTTACTAAATCTCCTAACAGTTGTCACCGGTGTCTCGCTGATTAAATTCATATCAAGACGTCTCTTGGCCATTTTCTCTCTACTTGAAAAATATTTAAGAGTGACGCTGGCTTTTTATTTAGACAGCCTCTAAAGCGAGAGGGGTGAGGGGCGGGGAAAGTGTGTGTGTGTGTGTGTGTTCCCCCTCCTCCACCATATGTTTTCTCCCCTCATGTCCTGTTCGCAAAAACAGAGAGGCTTAAATATATGTTTTTTTTAGATGCTTTACTTTTGATTAATTTCATGTTATTTGCAAGTATTTGTAAGTTACATTCATTACTGTATACAGGATTAACCACACAGGAAAGTGGTTAGGAGGCGGGACACATATCCTATGCATATTAATTGATTGAAACAACGGCATTTTATTTTTCTCATTTTTTTAATTTTAATTTAGTAAACCGGAAGCGGGGCGGGACATCCGCCGGAAGTGGGGGCGGGACATCCGGTCGAACGGGGCGGGACATCCGGTCTAACGGGGCGGGACTTCCGGTATAATGAGGCGGGACTTCCGGTATAATGAGGCGGGACTTCCGGCCAAAAAAGGCGGGACTTCCGGCCGAAAAAGCCAAAAAGGGGCGGGGCGACCTGTCACTTTTCCTGCATACTAATGAGACGGACATGGCATTTGTATAACTACTCACAGATTGTTCAGAATATCAGTATGAGAAAAACGACACCCTCTGCATGCATTATGTTATATATTATGCTTATACTTATTATATTATATATAATATTTTTTTATTAATATATATTATATGTTATGCTACATTACTAGCTGGCTAAATATACTGTCTATGCTTGACAGCTGTGCATGTATTATATGTTATGTTATATATTATGCTTATTATAATATTTTTTTATTATTATATTAATATATATTTTATGTTATTATGCTACATTACTAGCTGTCCATTCAATGCTAAAACGAAGTAAACTGGATATAAACTCCCCAAACAGTTGAAAACCTACCAGCTTCACCAACTGTCTCTGCCACCTCCCGCCATGCCTGGTTCCTCCGGTTTAGGTCCCGGTAGGTGAACAGAGTACAGTCATACAAGACTGGGACATTTGCCACGGCAATGATTAATTTTTCCTCCATTTTCTGACATATGGAAAATAGTCAAGACCTGCATACACGCGGTTTGATTGGCTAGCGCTTGTACTGGCGGGAATTGCAAAAACGGGATTTGATTGGCTGACGCCAGCTTCGAGCAAGCATCGAGCCTCAAAAGTTGAACATTGTTCAACTTTTGACGCCGATAGACGCTCGCGAGGCTTGCAATGCCTTGCCACAATGCAGTTCGGCGAAGTTTGAAAATATCCTACGTCACCCCATTCAAATGAATGGGCGAAGCGTTGAAAGCCTTTTTTGACGCCTGTAGTGTGTACGGGCCGTTAACCAATGAGAGTAGCTCTCTCACACACACACCCCTGCGTTTGCTGTCAATCAAACTGTAACACACGGCGGGTGCTGGTCAAGTGTTAACCAATGAGAGTACGGCCCGTACACACTCACTCACTAGGCTTGTTTGAGACAAGCAAGACCTGCGCAGTTGCGATCAACGTCTTGCTAGTGCGTTGCATGATGGTTAGTCATTTTGTCCGACTTGCTCTGGAGGCTCGCCCACATGAGACTTTGAAATCTCGCGGGACAAAGACGCCCGCAGCCTTGAGAGTGAGGCGAGGCGAGTTGGCGCAGTTGCTCTCCACGAGCTGCGGAAGCGAAATGCTTGATGGGAAACTGCTCGCTGGTATCTCGAGCTGAGCGCTCATTGGTGGTTTTTACCACGTGCTGCTGATGAAACTCTCCAATTGGCTGGCAAAAGTTTGTTGTTGTTTTGTGTCAGTTTTACGTCGCCAAATCCATTCCCATTTTTCATCATTGTTCCACAATGTTTATCATCATGAAATGAATATCTATATATTTGATACTATACTGCTTACCGTTTTCATACTTTATATATCTTAGCATATTCATACACACTGTTCATACTGCTCACAGGCTGATATCTAGTGTATTCATACCCCACTGTTTATTCATCATTCAATTCATTCTATATGTTATTCTGTATTGTATCTGTATTATTCTGATTGTGTACATTACTTTCCACTTCACTGCTTGTTGCACCTGGTTTGAAGCTAAACTGCATTTCGTTGTCTCAGTACCTGTAATATGTGCAATAACAATAAAGTTTCTCTTTAAGTTAAACCAAATCATTCAAATAAAATCTATTGTAATGTAATGATTTGGTTTAACCTTATTTATTGAATACATCATTTAAAATGGCAAGACTAAATCAATTTCCGCCATTGCAAACCCAGCCAGTCAAGCCGACTCCGAGTCCGAGCTGTCCGACGAGCTTTTTGACACCTCCCCCGGCTGCGATCGGCTACTCTCGTCTACTTTCGAGGCGAGCCGCAATGTGTCTCAAACAAGCCTACTCACTCACTGACACACCCCCCCGCGGCCCCGCCAAACAACAAACAACGAACAACGAAACACATGCGACGCAGCAGGTTATGAAAAATGGAGGAAACTACTACAGCTAAGAAGAAAAGAAGATGCACATACAACAAAGACTGGGAAGACACTTACCCGTGGGTGAAGCCAGAGCCATATAATAGAAGAGTTACGACAACGGAAGTCCAAAAACGGTTATCGTCACGTGGTTCATGTAGACGAGGATCGTTCCCCGGAAGTTCATGGCGGGCAATGTGAATGCATTGATAACAGGAGATAGAACTACAATTTTTGGTAATTATTAGTGAATAAAGGTTTTGATTTGCAATATTTATACAACAAATCGATATGTGTATGTATTTACATCAATATGTTTTAAAAAATAGAATTTGCTAATATTAAGTGATAATATTAGGATTAGTGTGAACAACTAGTTTACATGTTACTAACATGTGCCTTGGTTAAAGAGCCTGTTGTTTATTTATAGCTTTGAATTCTTTAAAACCAATATTATCTTCTTAAACTTGTATGGTAGTCAGGAGCATCACTTTCTAATGTTTATTGATATATTTAGCGGGAGGGGATCTAAAGTAATGCTTTAAAATTCAGATTAGATTAATTTCTACCATTTTCTTAAATTCATGGTAGTTTCAGTAATCCCATGGTAATTGAGGACACAAGTTATCTAAATGACTAATGTCATCTTTATGGCTTTCAGAAAGGACAGGAGTCAAAGGACTAGCAGCAGCAGCAGCAGCATGATGATGATGATGATGTTAAATGTGTTGTTTTAGGAACATCCATTGCAAATACATGGAATTCAATAAACATTGAATAGCATATCATGCAGTTTGTCGGTGCCTTTTCCTCCGTGTTGTCCTGGTTTGCTGTGCTGCCTCCTAGTCGCCACCATGGTTTGCTGTGCTGCCTCCTAGTCGCCACCATGGTTTGCTGTGCTGCCTGGGGATGCTCCAATCGCTCAGAGAAAGGAGTACGAATGTACGGCTTCCCCACTGACACAGAGCGGAGGAAGCAGGAGCAATTTCACGACCAACAGCAACAAAAATATGTGATTTATATACAAACACTGCATTTGCACTTTTTCACAAAACGAAAACCACACCATTGGGAAAGCTTAATGTTTTATTTAATACAAAAAAAAACAGGGAAAGGCTTGAAAAACACAGAGTTGAGACTCAGGGTGCAGGGTGAGGGTCTCAGTGCAGGTATTCAGGCTCCATTGAATCCCCCTCTGGTTCTTGTGCTGAAAGAGGGAGTAACAGACAAGAGAAAGGGTTATACACACCTATATAGCACACCTATTGGATGGGAAATTGCCTTGGGGAGATAAGGTGTGGTCTCTGTTCCCAACTGAAGTTATGGAACTTTATTATTTGTGAGTTTAACAAAGTATGACAAATGGCATCAGAAACAGATGTGATATGAATTTCTATAAAGTTGTCTCACATTCTTGGTAATATTTTATATACAGTATGTAATGAGTATAACATGTCCAGTAAGTATAAAGTGTTTCCTAATACTGTGTATTCAACCACTATGGAATATGTATGTGGGCAGACAAAACTGAGTTGTTCTGTGTGTGAAGTAACCTCAAGTCACTCGTTTGTCAAGACAAAAAAGGGCAAGACTAGGCTGAGAGCAGAGGCTATACCCACCATCTTCGTGCATCGCCCTGTGGTCAAAAAGAGAAGGGCCCCTGTATCTACAAAGCCCATAGCTCATGATCACAGTGATAGTGTGAAAGGTGACACAGGTATAATAAGTATGAACTCTTAGTAACAAAAGTAATATTTCTTATTTTTAAGTGGTATAATATTTTAAATGTTCGAACATTTACAGTGCCATGTCTTCTACTTACATTAGTCTCAAAGATTGAAGGAAGAAGGGAAGGGATCACTGCCCTCCACCTGTCAGCACCCAGCCAGAGGAGCGCAAACAACAAAAACAAGCAAGGTGTCCCGTCATGTACCTGGAAGTTTGGGTTGGCAAAATGGAGTAAGAGAGGGACTTGAAAAACCTTGGTGGCTCTCTACTCATGTTGTTACAGTTGTCTTGGTTACAGCTCTCAATTTTTTTTTTGTGCCATTTCCACATCTTTAGAAAATATGAAAAAATTGAAGTGAAATCAACCTCTTCTCTGGAGAACAAACTTTGATTTCTCTGTCTTGTGAGTTTGCAGTCTTGCAGTTTTGCTCCTCCACCTGTAACATCACTGCCCCTCCACCTGCCATACAGTAGGCTACTAACAAGATTACTTATATAATACAGTGATAGAATACATGTTTAGTATGCTTACTTATATAAAACAGTAGTATTAAACTTGCCTTGTGTTTTCACTCTCACTTAAGTCCCTCTCCCTTTGCCATCAATCCAAAATCAGCTGAGCTGCAACATTATACAGACAGGTAATAATCAACATAATCACAAGGACACAATATGGCTCTGCTAAAAACACTCACTCTTACACGCACCAAAGTTATATTTATCTAATATTTAACTCCCTCCACCCCCGCATACAATCCCGTTTAGAAGCCCCTCTTCTCTAATTCAACAACGTTGGACGAAATGACATTAAGAGAACGGAATTTACAATTGAAAGGCTGTTCAACGTGTGTTGCTAACTTGCTTCGGTATCCTAGCTTGATCTGTTATCTGTAAACGTTCCCTAAATCTACTAATCTAGGGATAATCCACTGACATTCTTTAATACACATGTTAATTTGAATCAGATGTACTGATAATATCCGCAATATAAATCTTTAAACTTCTTCTTACCTTTAAAAGTCCGTCACGAACGGTCTATTATGCTGCAACTCTACTGCTCTGCTAGCCTTGGCGCTAACTTCCGGGCAACGATTGAGAGGCTCCACGATCCGCCATTGCTGTAAAAAAGTGGTCCATTGGAGTGAACGGAGATGTCATAACTCTTCTATTATATGGCTCTGGGTGAAGCCAGTGCAGGGCGACTCTCAGAGAGTTTTTTGCAATCTTTGCAACAGTACTTTTTCAATTTCACATGGCGGTGAATACGATGTCAAAAGACACCGAGAATGCGATTCTCACAAGAAACGTGTCGCTCAAAAAGAGACATCCCACTCTATGGAGACATTCCATAGAATTTCAGAGTGAGCAGCAGCAGCTGCTCACTCTGAAACTCACCTGAGGAACAGGTTACATGCCGTCAGCGCTGAGACGTGATCCACCTTTGCTGAGTTCCGAATGAGGGCCACGTTCAACCTCATCCACCACAGCGGACCCGAGTTCCACTAAAGGCACGTCGGGAAGGGTTTCAGGAGCCACTCCACACTGGGCGAATCACTTCTGGGATCCTACTTTTGCCCGCCGAGTGGATTTAGCACGAGAGGGAGCAACTCTTGCAGAGATAAAGAGTCGGAAGTGTGGTCCCGGCTCTCCTCTCGCCGCCCTTCTCGCCGCTCCTCACACCGCGTATCGCCGCTCCTCTTGCCGCTCCTCTTGCTGCTCCTCTCGCCGCTACTCACACCGCGTATCGCCGCTCCTCTCCGAGCCTGTGCTACCGGCGGAGATGTAAAGTGGATTAAATAGCCGGTGTAACGCGGTGGGATTACCTTCTCTACTCTGCTGTGCTGCTGTAGCTGAGGCCTGGTTTCACCTGCTCTGCTCTGCTGTGCTGCCGCCCGCTGAGGCCTGGTTTCACCTGCTCTGCTGTGCTGCCGCCCGCTGAGGCCTGGTTCCACCTGCTCTGCTCTGCTGTGCTGTGCTGCTGTAGCTGAGGCCTGCTCCACCTTGCTCCGGGAACAGCGTGGATACTGTTGTGCTGGACTGGGAGAATGGCGGGTGTCGTGTTTCTGCTGTGCCTTTTCTTGGCTGTGCTGGACAAGGAGAAGATCGCTAGTCGTATGTTCTGCCGCCCGCTGTGGACATCCCCTGTACAGTTTTGGAGGTGTTGCACAAACAATTGCTGGTTGCACTGTCGCGGACATTCATTTCGGAAAATGTTTGTCTTTCTCACATGCCTGCCACGATGGTCCTTCAGAATTGTTTTTTAAACTCTAATCTCACTTTCGCGAAGTTTGCTGGTGACTCTAGAACAGCTGACAATGTATGTGTGTTGATTAAGAGGAAAAGGTGCTTGGTATTTTTATTGTTGTTACTATCAGGAAATGTACAGCCAAATCCAGGTCCACCGAGCAGTATTAGTCAAATAGCTACTCCTGCTGATTTATATCTAGATCTGGGCTAGGTTTAATTCATTTAAATGTGCGTAGTCTGTTACCTAAATTAGATTTTGTCCGTATTTGGGCGAGTTCTACTGATGCTGATGTCATTGTCTTATCAGAAACGTGGCTAGATAAATCCATTTTGGCCTCTGAATTTACATAAATGGTTACAGTGTATATCGTACTGACCGCCCTAAAAAAGGTGGTGGCGTTGCCATTTATGTGAAAAATAAGTTTTGTGTAACTAATATGGTTTCCAAATCTGTTGGTAAACAGCTAGAATTTTTAGCCGTGAATATTGAGGTAACAAAGGGTCAACAGCTCATGGTGGTGGGCTGCTACAGGGCCCCTTCGGCTGTCAAGGACTCTTTATCGTCATTGGCAAAACTGTTATCGCAACTTTCCTACAAGGAAATAGTGCTGCTTGGTGATTTTAATTGGGACTGGTTAACTTCTGTGTCAGAGGATTTTAAAAACCTGTGTACCTCTTTGAATTTTACCCAGATTATAGACAGTCCTACTCGCCCAAATATTAAGTCCCCAAATAAATCCTCCTTAATTGATCTAATTTTAACAAATGTTCCACATAAATACTCATCTGTGGGAGTATTTGCTAATGATGTGAGTGACCACTGTGTTGTAGCCACAATTAGGGACACTAAGGTCCAAAAGGTTAAACCACGTATCATCACAAAGAGAGACAAAAAACACTTTGTGGAGCAAACAAATCTGTTTGATTTTGATTGGGGTAGAATCAATTTGTGTGCTGATGTAGAAACTGCATGGTCTTATTTTTATCTTGGTTTTATGAAAATTATAGATAGACATGCACCTCTGCGTAAATTTAGAGTGAAGGGACGAAACAATCCCTGGTTTTCTGCTGAGCTGTCCAGTCTCCTTCATGAGAGAAATAATGCTTGGGCTAAGGCTAGGAAATCAGGCTCAGAGGTAGAATGGCTACGTTTTAGGCAGCTAAGAAATAGCTTCACATCCCAAATAAAAAGTGCTAAATCAAAGTACTATTTGTCGGTTACCACAGAAAACCTGAATAATCCTAGGAAATTTTGGAAAGCCATAAAATCGATTTCCACTGGTGATATCCCAAATGAGCTACCTCCGTGCCTTACCACAGCATCTGGCACTATATCAGACAGGGCTACTATGCTAAATTGTTTTAATAAGCATTTTGTGTCTTGTGGCTCTCTGTTTGGCTGTGTGGCTCCTGTGAACGCTCCAATCCTTGACTCTGAACAATGTGGTCTGGAAAACCCTTTCAGTTTTACTCCTTTAACTGTTGGTATTGTTCATGAAGCATTATCCAAGTTAGATCCTAGGAAACCGGCTGGCCCGGACAACGTAGAACCTTTCTTTTTAAAGATAGCTGCAGATTTTATTGCTCCACCTCTTACTTCTCTTTTTAACCTCTCCCTCAGCACGAACACAATTCCAAAAGTATGGAAGTCTGCTTACGTCTTGCCTTTACTGAAAGGAGGGGAGGCAACTATTTTAAATAACTATAGGCCAATCTCTAAGTTGTCAGTTCTGGCTAAGGTGCTCGAACGCTTAGTGAGTGAACAGGTAAAGGAGTTTTTATGTAACAATGACATCCTGTCTAAACATCAGTCAGGCTTCAGAAAGAAACACAGCACCATCACTGCGACAATGAAAGTGGTAAATGACATTACTACTATTTTAGATAATAAGCAGAGTTGTGCAGCTCTGTTTATTGACCTTTCCAAAGCATTTGACACCGTTGATCATCGCATCTTAAAGCAGAGGCTACTCAGTATAGGCATATCCAGCCATGCAGTGGGGTGGTTTGTGAACTACCTCTCTGAAAGGTCCCAATGTGTTCACTTTGATGGGCTGTCTTCTGAGTGGTTAAACATTTCTAATGGTGTACCACAAGGTTCTGTTTTAGGACCACTTTTATTCTCCATATATATTAACAGTGTAGGTGATAATGTGGATGAAGCTACTTTACATTTTTATGCGGATGATACTGTAATGTATTGTGCAGGTCCCTCCATTAAAGAGGCTGTTGTTAAATTACAAGCTGTTTTTAACACTATTCAGACTCAGCTCTCTGAATTAAAGCTTCTTTTAAATGTGGATAAAACCAAGGTAATGCTCTTTTCAAAAGCTAAAAAGACTCCAGAGCCTGTTTTAGATATTGTAACTACGCAAGGAACAAAACTTGAAGTTGTTGCCTGTTACAAATACCTTGGTATCTGGCTTGATGATTGTCTCTCTTTTAAACTTCATGTAAATAACCTGCTTAAAAAACGGAGGGTTAGGCTAGGTTTCTTCTTCAGAAACAAGTCCTGTTTCTCGCTTGAGGCCAGGAAAAGGCTAGTCACTGTGACCTTTTTACCTGTGCTGGACTATGGGGATTTGTTGTATATGAATGCACCTGCCAATTACCTGAGCAAATTGGATGCTGCGTATCACAGTGCTCTGAGATTTGTCACAAATTGTAAAGCGCTTACTCATCACTGTACACTGTATACCAAGGCAGGTTTACCATCTCTCTCTGTACGGAGGCTCAGTCACTGGTACACTTTTATCTATAAAGCTTTGTTGGGTAAACTCCCGTATTATATCTGCTCGCTGATAACACAGAGAGTTGCAAGCAGCTATTGTCTGAGGTCACATGATGTGGTCTTGTTAGATGTGCCAAGAGCAAGGACTGTCTCAGGTAAGACAGCTTTTATGTGCGCAGCTCCACTTGCTTGGAACAATCTTCAGCAAGAATTGAAACTGAGCAATCTCATTCCTCTGTATGTTTTTAAAGCTAGGGTAAATGAAATGCTTGCCGATACAATGGGCACTTGTAAATGTCTATAACTATGTATCCTGTAAATATAATGTATAATGTCCTTTATTGTTTTATGTTTCATGTGGAACCTATATGCTGCAGGTCTCCCTTGAAAAAGAGATCTATGATCTCAATGGGACCAATCTATTTAAATAAAGGTTTGAAATGAAATGAAATGAAATTCCTCCTCAAACCAAAAAATGATGGTCACTCAGACAAGGTAACAGCAGCAGAAATAACCAGTGTTTACCATACAGTGCAACACTCCCAATCATACCGGTCAAATGACTGTGGTAACAAGCTAGCTCCGACCATTTTTCCAGACTCTGAGATAGCAAAGAAAATGTCATGTGGTCGTACAAAATCAGCGTCCATAATAACAGATGTGCTTGCCCCTGCCTCTGTGGAGAGATGTTTGACAGAGTTAAAGACACCAGTGGTCCATAGTGACAAAATAGCCCACACACCATTTTTTTCAGTGGCTTCAGATGCTTCAAATTATGGCACAATAAAACTCTTCCCACTGTCTCTGAGATATTGGACCCCAGAGTTGGGTTTGAAAAGCAAGATCCTTGACTTCTATGAGGATAGTGATGAGTCAGCTGCTACCATACACCGCCAGATTACAAGCAAGCTAGAAGAAAATGGTCTGCAACCTGACATGATTTCAGCATACACTGCCGACAATGCAAGTGTAAATTACGGGAGAAACAATTCAGTTTTCCAGAAGCTAAAAGCAGACAACAGTGGCATCATTAAGGCTAACTGTATGGCCCACATAGTGCACAACAGTGCAAAGCATGCTGGAGACAGGTTGAACATTGACATTGAGGTAGTAGTGAACAAAATATTCAGTCACTTTTCCTCATCTGCAAAACGTACAGAAGAATTGAAAGCAGTGTTCACCTTTGTGGAAGAAGAATATCAGGTTGTGCGGAGACACGTACCCACAAGATGGTTGAGTCTGTGGCCTGCTGTCAAGAGGCTACATGACAGCTGGAGAGCTATCAAGAGCTACCTCTTGTCACTGGGAGAGGATAAGTGCCCAAATTCACTGTGGCAGCTGTTCAAAAATGATGAGGATGGTGATGGGAAACCCCTAGAGCTACAGGTGTACCTGTCCTTCCTCAATAATGTGCTGAAAATCTTCCACGATGTTGTGCTGCTATTGGAGAGAGATGACGGGACCGTATGTGAGCTATATGACATCATGCTCACTCTCAAGACAAAGCTCCAACAACGACAGATTGATTCCTTCTTTGGAATGGAGACCAGTGCTATCCTCCAACAGTTTCCAGACCAAAAGGCAGCAGCAATCAAACATGATCTTTCCAAGTTCTACCAGGCTGCTCTCAACTACCTTGAGAAGTGGTATGACTTCACAGACAACAACTACCAGAAGAATGTTGCAAGCTTGGCACTGAAGAGCAAGTTCACATTCTCCCATCTCTGTGATGCAGTGGAGGTCCTACAGATAAGGGGGAAACTAGACATGGATGAACTGTATGATGAATACTGTGTGACTTTGCCACGCCAGCAGGACGTTGTGGAGAGAAGAGCTCCTGTTGTGGAGAAGTGGTCCACCTTGCTTCAAGGCACAAACACACCAAATCTGACTGCTGTGGCATCCTTTCTCTTAAGCATCCCCATCACTAATGCTTCGGTAGAGAGAGTGTTCTCCCTCATGACGGCAGCGTGGACTGACCAGCGGAACCGGTGCTCTGTGGAGCTTATCAAATCTGAAATTCAAGTCAAGATCAACTTTGAATACAGTTGTAAGGAATTCTACACCTATGCACTCAAGGAGAAGGCCTTATTGGAAGCTGCGCTCTCAAGCAAAAAGTACAAAGTCAAAAAGAGCATCTAAGGTAAGATTTAACTTTGTTTAGAATAAAGATTAAGAGTAGGATATTGTGGGCCAATGTGGTGTTAGATTTTAATACGGTGCTGCTATTCTTGTGTTTCTGTTTCATTGCCAGGTGCTTTCCATGGTGCTGGAAGTGCATAGCCATAGCCTGTGTGGGGGGGCCCACCTGCTGTTGCTGTGACAAAACTGAAAGCTATTTTATTTGATGTATTATTATGTTTTTGTTCCCTCCTGGCCAGTTTTGATTTGTATTTATGGTTTTATTTTATCTAGTAATTTATGTTGTGCCTACTTTTACAGTTAATACACGAGTTGAATTAGGAAGATGCATTTCTAAACACTTGAAGTGAATAATGCCTGCTGCCTTGGTTAGCCAGTTTACTTGTTACTGCATTGTTAATGCATTTTGACTGCACTTTCTGCTCTGTTGCAGATATATTTGTTAAGTTTTTATCTGCACTGATTAGTGGATGCTGTTGAATAAACCAAATGAAACGGAATAGAAATTCATTTTATTTTCCGGGTGGGGGCGGGTGCTGTTGAGAGGGTGTCCCACATTGTCCCACACAAACATACTCCTTGTCCCACATTTGGTTTGTTGGGACCTGGTCACCCTAAGCGAGAAGTGTATATTGTACTTTTAGAATCCACGTCCAGTCGATATGTAGGATATATAGTTTGATAGATATTACGAAGATGATTTGAGAGGTATGCGGCAGCCTCCATGTAAAGTTACGGGTTGAAAACAGTATTTCCGGTCTCGACGTTTTCATAATAAAACAAATGATCAAATGAACATTTAATATTAATTACTAAAGGTCAGTGTTGTGCTAGTTACTGAAAACCAGTAACTAGTTACCATTACTAGTTACTTCATTTCAAAAGTAACTCAGTTACTTTACTGATTACTTACACCAAAAAGTAATGCGTTACTGTGAAAAGTAACGTTTTAGTTACTTAAAAAAGGGCTCCCATTATATGAATGCCCTTATAGCCTTCATTTCAGTACTGTCATTGCATTGGAGAATAATACAATCTGTTGATCAACTTGACATGCATTATATGCAATCTGGATAGCATCGATATTAGCTGGCTTTACATTTTTGTATATTCTTTCTCCAGGTAGTTGGAAAAAGTTTTCCGTTTCATATGCCGTGTGCCGCCCGGACATGCTATCATGCTAACTAGCTCCCTGAAAGCGGGTGACTCCACTGTAGCAATAGCCTGCATGTGTTCTACAACATGCCGTGCAATGGCTTTATGGACTTTTCCCTGGCTAGCAGTCCCTTGGTTAAAATCCAGCCGCTGTTGCTTAGGTGCAGGTGGAGGTGGAGTGGCGTCGGCTGAGTCTCTGTGGTCTTAGCTACTAGCTTCGTCCCAGCATGTTGTTTGTGCAGATGTTTTAAGAGATTTGAATGACTGGTTTGGGCAGTAGATAGGCTCTTTGACCCACCAGGACACAACTTACATTTAACTAAAACGTTCTTTTCTTTGTGCTCGACAAAAGTGAAATAGTGAGAATATCTCCAGGTGGAGAAACTAGACTTGAGCTCCGCCGCCGCCATGATAGTCTTGTTAGTAAACAACACAAACACGCCCACAGCCCGTCTCCGCATGTGACACAGGAAGTATTTAAGTACATTTACTCAAGTACTGTACTTAAGTACAGTTCTCATCTCTGTTCACCTGGCTGTTGACTATATAAAAAAACTAACGCAGTAACGGAGTAACGCACCATGTAGTAACGGTAACTGAGTTACTGAATTTAAAAAGTAATGCGTTAGAGTACTAGTTACTGCCAAAAATAACGGCGTTACAGTAACGCGTTACTTTGTAACGCGTTAGTCCCAACACTGCTAAAGGTACAGCCGAATCATCACAGCGCACAAAACCTATTACCGCCGCAGATGGACCAAAAAAGGGAGCGTTTGAAAAAAAAAGGGGGGGCGGGTCCGCTCAGTGAAACGGTAACAACGAAGTCTGCGTTTAAATCGTGTGTGTGTGTGTGTGTGTGTGTGCAACACGTTCTCACTCCCATCCCGTCATATATTGACGGACGGTCAGGGCCCCTCCCCGTCGCTATATTACGTACAGGGTACCCCTTGCCCGTCAGGCTTCTACGGGCAGGGCGTCCCATAGACCTTCATTGCGGACAGCGGACCCCTTGACCGTCAGGCTTCTACGGGCAGGGCGTCCCATAGACATTCATAGACCACGTGATCAACAACGATGGCCGACCTTCGTGTTATTCTCGGTGGAAAATGCCTATTTTAAGGTTCATTTGGCCATTAAAATGCGTTTTGATGTCATTTTATGCAAGTAATGAGTTTTTTATTACTGATTATTTGTGCAGTACATGTACATGATGTTTAGTTTGCTAGTTATGACGAAGATTACTTCATGAATGTGTACACATTCATGGTTGCTAAGGTGGTTGCTATGGACGCTGCAACAGCTCCCAGACCACGTGATCAACAACAATGGCCAACCTTCGTGTTATTCTCGGTGGAAAATGCCTATTTTAAGGTTCATTTAGCCATTAAAATGCGTTTTGATGTCATTTTATGCGTGTAATGAGTTTTTATTTCTGATTATTTGTGCAGTACATGTACATGATGTTTAGTTTGCTAGTTATGACGAAGATTACTTCATGAATGCTAAGGTTTTTTTGGTGGAAATGTGTTTTTTCACAGCAAAGTCACCCTCTGTACTTGGACTTATTGGGAGAATCTAAAGGCAAAAACATCCCAAATATTCATTTAGGTCTTTATTTTAGACCTTTAGTGTTGCCGTCTGTGAGGAAAATACATTTCTGAGTTTAGGATGGCCAAAGACACTACACTACCCATAATCCCCAGCTATCGTTTAGGACTACAGTCCCCGTAAGGTTACGCAGAGCGTCAAACAGCTGTGTGAAATGGAACGAAACCACGCCAGACTATCCAAAACTGGAATCGAACGCCCCCCCAGAACTACACACTACACTATTGTGTTTCGCAAAATGTTCTATGGGACGTCTCTACTGAACGTTTTCGTTTTTCCCACAATTAGAAGTTGCCAGTATTAAACACATTGGTGTTATCAAATGTAAAACATATAATTAATAAATGGGTGAAAATCGCTGTCCATAATGCGCAGCATCAATATATAGCATTAATATATACCCACATGACAGCTCATTGATACTTTGTAATTCTACTCCACTACAATTCAGAGGTTAACCTGGTATTTTTACTCCACTACACTTATTTGAGTTACTTTGCAGATTCTGATTAATGATGTGAAATATAAACAACCCTTAAATCAGACTTTAGTTACACCTGAGTAAAATTCAGGGAAGGTGATTGACAAGTGCCAACAATCAGGAGAGATATTTGATAGTTGGTGCTTGAGAACTAGACTAAACATGTATCTGCAATTGACATTATTGGAAACGAGTAATAAAGTATATTAATTACTCGTTATTCTCTACTAATAGTTCATTAAAGACTGTATATTATGGCTATTTTGCACATCCCTTTCAAGATTTCAAGATTTTAAAGGTTTATTGACATATCATATACACAACTACGGTGTAGTTATACAATGAATGAAAAACTTGAGTCACAGTTCCCTCAACAGTGCATTACAAGACATCTATCAATATGTGTGTACCTCCACCATTAAACTGTCATATTCTGCACATTTCTTATTCTATCGACATACATAAGAGTATAATCCATATGTATAATATCAGTTAAAATAAGTGCTTCAACATAGTTAACATTGCAGGAAAGCAATATATTAGACGTTAAGTACTTTGTCAGGCTTAATATTTATCTGTAGATAGATAGAAGATATTAATCTGTTATTTAATGTTTAAATAAAGGTTAATTCGTTTTTCTGTTTTGCACCTCCTCCTATTAATATCTTTGTACATCCTGCACTAAACTGTTTTATTGTAGAGATCACTTATAGTATCTTCTTGATTTTTTATATTCTATATTTCTATCACAGACCTTCTACTTTCCCCCTATGAAAGTATGTACTCTTAATATTTTTTTAATCAAATATAACACATAAAAACAATAATTCAATAACGTGCTTTAACCACTAGGCGGTGCACACAAGGTACACACAGACACTTGTATGTACAACATCTGAAGATGTGTAGTTTTATTCATGCTTTCACATAATTTTACAGCATATTGCTATACTAGTTCAGACTCAGTATTTACATTCTTACATTCAAAATTCAATCCAATTCAAATCAGTAATATCTTTCAAAAACTACAAGTCCTTTTATATCAGCTGTGCACCGTTATGGTGTAAATATAACCTATCTATGAATTATATCAAATGTAAAAGTCAGCCGAATTAGTGTTGATACTGTAAGGAGACGTATTGTGTGAAGAGAAATTGAAGATGTTTTTTAATTGTTGATATATTTATGATCCACGTCAAGTATTCCGTTTCGGCGGCATTTCTTCAGTTTTTCCAAAGGTCTTCTCATCAGGGCTCTATACATAAAGAACTACGGCAGATCTGTAATATTTAATGCAGCCGAACCGTGTATTACAATGCCGTTATGTGATGACTTTCAAAGAGAAAAGCAAGAGCACTCGGAATTAAGTATTATTTTATTCTTTTAAAATGTTTTCCGGATTTCATATAATATAAACACTAAATTCCAGCATGCATTGTGGCTAAAACATCCAATCAGCGTAGCTGAGGATCTTGGGTAATCGCTCGAAATGCCTACATCTGTTATTTTTATTTTGAAATTCAGTTCCTGACGAACGCCAAAAAAGACCGAGATTATGGAATTAAACCAATAAATAAAAGCAAGGATAATTGTGTGTTATTGGTGAGTAAATAAAAGTGTGTTATTTTGAAAAGAATAACAAATTAGAAGGAAAAAAAGATTTTAAAAATACGAGGCTCTGAGCCCCATGTATTTTCCTCACAGACGGCAACACTAAAGGTCTACAATAAAGACCTAAATTAATATTTGGGATGTTCTTGCCTTTAGATTCTCCCAATAAGTACAGAGGGTGACTTTGCTGTGAAAAAACACATCTCCACCAAAAAAACGTTAGCATTCATGAAGTAATCTTCGTCATAACTAGCAAACTAAACATCATGTACATGTACTGCACAAATAATCAGAAATACTCATTACTCGCATAAAATGACATCAAAACGCATTTTAATGGCCAAATGAACCTTAAAATAGGCATTTTCCACCGAGAATAACACGAAGGTCGGCCATCGTTGTTGATCACGTGGTCTATGAAGGTCTATGGCCATGGTTCCCAAACGGTGTGCCAAGTCCGGGTGTGCCGTGGGATTTTGTGACAACCATACCTTATTATTGCAATATACAACTACACAAAAATAAAAACAAATTAATTTACTATATCAGTACTTTGTAGGTTTATATGTACGTAATCTGCGCGACTTGCGCGTCCACATCTCCACGTGCAGTGCTGCATAAACATGGCTGAGTCAGCGATAACTCTCGAGGGGTGGAGGTATGCCCATTATTTTGAGTTCATCCGAAGAATAGACAGGAATGTGACGGTGAGGTGCAAACTGTGTCCAGGCCAGAAGCTGTTATCCACTGCTGTAAACACCACGTCAAACCTCAACACACACCTGCAAAGAACACATGCTAAGGTGGAGCTACCGCACACGCTATTTGTTGTTTGTTTATATCACAGTCTGTTCTTCTTCTCTGTCTTCCGGTTGTTGCCTGTTTTGAATGACGAATACACACTACCGCCACCTGCTGGTAAGGAGAGTTATTGCCACTCACGCATGCGCAGTTCGTACGTGCTCGGCTGAAGTCTTTGCGGTGTCTGGTTCCAGTGCAACACATGGCCAACACGCAGGAGAACACGCCGACGCAACAGAGTGAGCAGAGATAGACTGCACAAAATATACAGATAGCAGGAGACAGAGAACTATGGAAGCCCATTTACGCCACTTGAAAAAAATAAAATCCCCATGAAAAGTCATAATTATGAGATAAAAAAGTCGAAATTATGAGATAAAAAGTCATAATTATGAGATAAGAAAGTCGAAATTATGAGATAAAAAGTCATAATAATGAGATAAAAAGTCATAATTATGAGATAAAAAGTCGAAATTATGAGATAAAAAGTCGAAATTATGAGATAAAAAGTCATAATAATGAGATAAGAAAGTCGAAATAATGAGATAAAAAGTCATAATGAGATAAAAAGTCATAATAATGAGATAAAAAGTCATAATTATGAGATAAGAAGTGTGCATGCGCTGCAGTGGCGCTGTCTTCAAAGGTCCCTTCATCACCAAATAAGGTAACTATTACAGGTGACTTTTGTAAATGTTAGATGTTACATATAGCCTATATTGCAGCTAAACTACAACAATGCAGTTTATAGCTTTGACATTACCTGTTATGAACTATAATATATATGCCTATAGTTTTGTGGTAACGTTCACGGGTTAGAGTTAGGTTAGCAACTCACAGCAGCAGTATGCCTACACTATTGTCATTAGTGGCGTGAACGTTACCACAAAACTATAGGCATATATATTATAGTTCATAACAGGTAATGTCAAAGCTATGAACTGCATTGTTGTAGTTTAGCTGCAATATAGGCTATATGTAACATCTAACATTTACAAAGGTCACCTGTAATAGTTACCTTATTTAGGACTAGATAGATGCTGTTTGCATGGTGGAGAGCAGCAAGGTGATGAAGGGACCTTTAAAGACAGCGCCACTGCAGCGCATGCGCACTTCTTATCTCATAATTATGACTTTTTATCTCATTATTTCGACTTTCTTATCTCATAATTATGACTTTCTATCTCATTATTTCGACTTTTTTATCTCATAATTATGACTTTTTATCTCATTATTATGACTTTTTATCTCATTATTATGACTTTTTATCTCATTATTATGACTTTTTATCTCATAATTATGATTTTTCATGGGGATTTTATTTTTTTCAAGTGGCGGAAATGGGCTTCCATAGAGAACAGCCATGGTCAGATAGGAAAACATTCAGGATCTGGATCAGTCTTATGCGAGCGACAATGGAAACTGAACTAAAGAGAACATTTGAAACTTTAGCAGTCTGCGTGATCTGCTTGCAGGGAGGGGCGGGCCGGCCCTGCGAGTAAAGTAACGAGTAAAGTAACGAGTTACTTTATGTAGAGAGTAACGAAGTAGTGTAATATAGCCTATTACTTTTTTTACTTTTTTAAAGTAATATGTAATATGTAATATATTACTTTTTTTTAGTAACGACCCCATCTCTGCTGAAATGTTACATTTATAATTTGTAGTTCAGGACCATGGACAATGCAGCTTCCTTGCATTGACAGTTCTCTGTGCTGAATTTCCTTTGTCTCATTTTTAATGTTGTGACCTGTCTGGTTTAAATGAGTGTGTTGCTGCTTTGATGAAGCCTAATTTGATAACGTTTCAAATTAATTACTGAAATATTTCGTTAATAAATATTTCATGAGTAATATAGTTGTCTTTGTCACATTTTATTTGGCATTAGTAAATAATTATGCACATTTACAGATATTTTACATGATATCAGTGATAACACGTGTTATAAGGGCTATTTTGCACAATAGGTGTGCCTTGAGATTTTTACTTGTCCTTTGGTGTGCCTTGGGCACAAAAAGTTTGGGAACCACTGGGGACGCCCTGCCCGTAGAAGCCTGACGGTCAAGGGGTCCGCTGTCCGCAATGAAGGTCTATGGGACGCCCTGCCCGTAGAAGCCTGACGGGCAAGGGGTACCCTGTACGTAATATAGAGACGGGGAGGGGCCCTGACTGTCCGTCAATATGTGACGGGATGGGAGTGAGAACGTGTTGGTGTAGAAGTGTGTGTGGTTAAAACACATCAGCCTGCGGTCGCTCTTAGCCTTTCTAATGATTCTGAAGGTAAACACAGTGAAGGCGGTGCGTGAAAGGCACTGCACGCTTCACTTCTCAGAGGCTGCGTTAACCCTCCCGCTGCCTCCTGGTGCTGCAGAGATTTCATGAAGTGAAGGAGGTTTTCCTTCTATAAAACCAACCTGATCTCACCAGAATGCGTGACTCCACCACGACTTCTTAACACCACAATGCGTGGTGGAGTCACGAACTTTGTTACATTTACGTGTCGGCACCACGCAAACAACCCCAATGTAAAGTGAATGAGGCTCCTTTGTCGTGGTGCACACACGCATTTCTACAACATCCCGCAGTGAGCTTTTATTCTATAAAACGTTTTTTTAAATCTACTTTATAGCTTGTAGTAACTCACGGGAGGCTTCTTTTATTTTATTTGTATTCATAATAATTAAAAAATTCGTCAGAATGTAAAAATTACATTACTTACGAATTTGTGTTCTCAAAAAACAGTGCATTGTGTGTAATGCAACTGTGATTTTTATTAAATTAGTTAGTTTTTAAGGAAGGCCAGAGCTTCAGCTGTGTCAAATAGATTGTTCCCTTTAGTTAACGTTATTTAAAAGATAATGATCATGTCCCCTGTATTGTATTACGAGCGTCCATTCCCATTGGATAACGGGGAATTGTACACCCGGAAGTAAGAATTCTCCTTACGGAGCGTCCACACTACAGCTTCAAAAATAGCTTGGAGCTGGGCGTGTCTGGAGCTTGGGGATTTTATTCAAGCAACACGGCCAACAACCAATCACATGAATCTCCCGCCCCCGACATACAAAGCAAAAAACCCCGGGGATCGTATGGGAGCAATATATATATATATATAAACTCCCCAAACAGGCGAAAACCTACCAGTTTCACCCACTGTCTCTGCCACCTCCCTCCATGCCTGGTTCCTCCGGTTTGTATCCCGGTAGGTGAAGAGGGTCTGGTCATACAAAACCGGGTGATTTGCTACGGCGATAGTTAGTTTCTCCTCCGACTTTTTTGGAAATATAGAAATGAACGGCGGGATTTCTCTCCCAGCTTAGACGCGGTTTGATTGGCTACGGCTTCAGCTGTCAGATTTTGGGAAACGGGATTTGATTGGCTGGCGCTGGCCACCCCGGCGTCAGAAGTTGAACATTGTTCAACTTCTGTCGCCGGGGACGCCTGAGACGGACCGCTCTGCTACCCACAATTCAGTTCGGCGAAAAAGCGAGGCTACGTGACGTCACCCCATTGAAAGTGAATGGGCAGATTGGAGCTTTTGACGCTGTCGACGCTGTAGTGTAGACGGGCCGTTACTGTCGATTGATTTTACAGTGATATCTGCACTACTCATCGACTAAAAAACACAAAATTGTCCTTGTTAATTACACAACATTGATTGGTTTGAATTGTGTACAATGCTTTTGTATTTTCCCCCTTCAATTCGGAGAAACAAGATTTTTTCGGAGTTTTTGGATGGCAGAAGACACTACACTACCCAGAATCCTCAGCTATCGTTTTGGACTACACCATGTGCTTAGCTTGACAAACCACGTGATCAGTCCTCAAGCTCTTTGATTGGTTGACCTCCAACTGCATTCCATATAAAAAGGTTTCGTAAAAGAGAAAATCATACTTTATTCAGCAGTGCTTGCTTTACTCTTTGAAAGTCATCACATGAATGCATTGTAATAAATGGTTTGGCTGCATTAAATATTACACATCTGTCATAGTTCTTTATTTATCTCCAGAGATCGGGCATCAGAATAGACCGGAAACTACTCTTTTACTGTTCTGTTTTAATTTCACAATAAATTAGTAGTCATATTTTGTTTTGATATTATTGTTTTTTATTAACTACTAGACCGCTGGGTCATGTTAAGACCATCTTTTCTGTGTTGCTGTGGGGTTTTTCCATCACTTTTGTGTTACAAATATCAAAACAATAACAAAATAATATTCGTCGTAAACTAAACCAGAAACAGCAGTATATCTTATTTTGTTAACACTGTAAACTTGACAGCTTTTTAACCCAAACCACCTACTGGTTAAAGCACGTTATTGCACGTTTAGAGTAATTGCAATGCAGGAAGATTGTGTTGCTTTTTAACGACTGTTTAAAATGCCTTTTTCTTAATGTCTTTCATTTTTGTAAAGCACTTTTGAATGTGTTATATTTTATGAAAACATTTAAATATTAAGAGTACATACAAAATAGTGGGAAAGTAGAAGGTCAGGACACGTTCGATTCCTGTTTTGAATAGTGTGCCGTCGATGGGTTTCATTCCATTTCAAAGTCCTTTTTGACGCTCTGTGTAAACTTCGCGCATCCAATCACAGAGGTTGAGGACTGATCACGGGTTTGTCAAGCTAAGCACACGGTGTAGTCCCAAACGATAGCTGAGGATTCTGGGTAGTGTAGTGTCTTCGGCCATCCTAAAACTCCGAAAAAACATTTGTTTCTCCGAATCGAAGGGGAAAAATACAAAAGCATTGCACACAATTCAAACCAATCAATGTTGTGTAATTAACAAGGATAATCTGGTGTTTTTTAGTCGATGAGTAGTGCAGATATCACTGTATAATCAATCGACAGTAAGGAGAATTCTTACTTCCGGGTGTACAATTCTCCGTTATCCAATGGGAATGGACGCTCGTAATACAATACAGGGGACATGATCATTATCTTTTAAATAACATTAACTAAAGGGAACAATCTATTTGACACAGCTGAAGCTCTGGCCTTCCTTAAAAACTAACTAATTTAATAAAAATCACAGTTGCATTACACACAATGCACTGTTTTTTGAGAACACAAATTCGTAACTAATGTAATTTTTACATTCTGACGATTTTTTTTAATTATTATGAATACAAATAAAATAAAAGCCTCCCGTGAGTTACTACAAGATATAAAGTAGATTTAAAAAAACGTTTTATAGAATAAAAGCTCACTGCGGGACGTTGTAGAAATGCGTGTGTGCACCACGACAAAGGAGCCTCATTAACTTTACATTGGGGTTGTTTGCGTGGTGCCGACACGTAAATGTAACAAAGTTCGTGACTCCACCACGCATTGTGGTGTTAAGAAGTCGTGGTGGAGTCACGCATTCTGGTGAGATCAGGTTGCATAAAACAGCTGTGGGCAGCAGGTACTGTGAGTGAGTGTCACAGACATGAATACATAGATCAAGGCAGACTGGTGCACACACTCTCCTGTTTTGCCAATCCGGTGGTTAAACAAATTTAGCTCTAAATCCCTGGCCGAAATGTCCTTAAAATGAAGTCCGAGTTCGACATTTTAATTCATTACCTTTCCAACTCCTCATGCAGTTGACTGTTACAGGTCTATAGCCTACAGGTTCATGGTACAATGCATAAGCTTCAAATCGAGAGACTGAAACTGTATTTTCCTTTACCGTTCTGTTTTAATTTCACAATAAAGTTAATAGTCATATTATGTTTGATATTAATGTTTTATTAACTACACCACTGTTTTTTTAACCTGCGCCGCCTAGTGGTTAAAGCACGTTATTGAATTTAGTTGTTGAATAAGTTTTATTTGATGAAAACATTTAAATATTAAGAGTAGCCTACATACACAATTGAAAATATCAAGAAGATGATGTATTGATCTCTACAATAAAACAGTTTAGTGCAGGACGTCCAAAGATATTAACAGGAGGATGTGCAAAACAGACCAACTAGGCTTTATTTAAACATTAAAGATTACTTTAAGTCAGGGGTCGGCAACCTTTTTGATATGAGGGGTTTGCTATCCTGGCTCCAAAATGGTGGAATGAGCTCCCCATTGACATCAGGACGGCAGAAAGCTTACACACCTTCCGGCGCAGACGGAAAACTCATCTCTTTCGACTCCACCTCGAGCGATAGAATTACTAACAAAGAACTGCTAACAGAGCACTTATATACTAATAAAGGACTGGCTTATCTATAGCCAGTTGAGTAGCACTTGAAATACTTGGCTCTATGAAACCTGATGTACTTTATGATTCTGTTTTCTTCAAGGTTGTGTCTTCCTGGTCGAATGTACTTATTGTAAGTCGCTTTGGATAAAAGCGTCAGCTAAATGCAATGTAATATAATATGAAGTGCCATTTAAAAAATTGTTATCAGCGTGCCAACGATCGAGAATTATCAACGGCTTGGGGGGGGGGGGGTGAGGAGCTTGACGCTCGTGAACTATCAGCAGGAGGGCGGGGGAGCCTCGCTGCGGGGAAGCAGTGTGTGGACCTGTCAGCGCAACTTACATGATGCCGAATTTAACAAATACATTTAAATAATTTGTTTAAACGGCATAATAATAAGGACGATCGTCCGTTCTGTGATTCTCCAGAGCACACATGTTATGATATTAGGGCAGGGGTCTGCAACCTTTTTGACCAAAAGAGCCATTTTGCTCCTTTTTCCAAAACATTTTTTTGTCTGGAGCCGCAAAACATATTTCATAGTTTTTTATTGTTATATCAGACAAAAACTAAAAAAAAATTGCATTTATTATGCTATTTATTACATGATATAAAACTGTTAACCTCTAATAAGAAACAAAGAACTCTTATAAGGAGAATTAAAAATAATACACAGGCCTACTTTAAAATAAATTAAACACAGCACTTGGGGAGTCCTCTGCACATTTGAAGGGGACAACAATATTATTAAAATGGGCCCACTTTGAAATAAAGAAAACATAAAGCTGCACCCTAAAAAGAGTTAAAGGTAGGGTAGGTAAGAATGGAGAAACCAGCTCGAGTGCGCTAGAATTTGAAAATACACAACCGGAAAAAATATGCCTCTTCCTTCAGACTTCCTTACAGAGTCCCTCCTCCAACACACACGAACGCGCACATGACCAATGAGGCCACAAGATAAGTTTGTGCACAGATGGAAGGCTGACAGGCAGGTAGGCCATCCAGTTATTTTAGCCGGGCCGAGGCAGATGATTGGTCGTGCTTTTTACAGCACGACGGCTTCCACAGATTAATTTTTGTATGTATTTATTGTCAAAGCATTTAATATATTCATTGCTATCGGGACGTTAAGAGCATTCCATGGAATATAACAAAAAGTGTTTTCTGAAATAAATTACATACCCCATTGAATTATGACTGAAGATCGTCAGCTGGCTTCCTCTCCCGTGTTGTTCCCTGGTTGTTCCTCGATACGTAAAGGCTGCAGCACCGTTGACAACTTCTCTCCACATATCAGACATACCGGTAAACCAGCATCGTTTGCTGTGAAAGCATATAACTCTGTCCAAGCAGAATTTATCCATAGTTCGCTCATCGAGAAAAGGCGCTCGCGCGGGACCGGAGCAGGATGTGACGCATATTTTAGTTGACCTAATTAAAACCGTTTTGTTTTTTATTTATGTATCACCTCAAAATACAAGATACGAAACATTTTCAACCATGCAACAAAATATGAATAGTCCTACAAATACTTTTATTTTATTTCCTTCTTATTTTTGTCTAAACTCAAGGGAGCCAGAGCAGAGGGCTTAAAGGGCCGCGGGTTGCCGACCCCTGTATTAGGGTCATGCAGAGTGAGATGAGATCGCTGTCCCTTTGAGAGAGAGAGAGAGAGAGAGAGAGAGAGAGAGAGAGAGAGAGAGAGAGAGAGAGAGAGAGAGAGAGAGAGAGAGAGAGAGGGGGGGGGGTGGCTTGTGCATGTGTGTTTGTGGATGGTAGAGCGACAGTGAGGGGACGTGTGTATGTTTCTGGAAGTGAAACGAGGCAGCAGAAAAACAGAGGTCTGTGATGTATTTTGTGAAACAGAGGAACAGCTAAATAAATGCAACGGCCTCTCAAGAAGAGCTCGCCTCTCTCCAGTCATTTAAGCTAAAGTGGGTTATTGAACCTGAAGCTGTTGCTTCTGCCCTCCCCGACTACGGTCTGGGAGCCGACAGGAAAGTTCAACACACAGATGGCCAGTCCGCCCCTCCTTTGTAGCATATTATTTCGATGAGAGATGAGCAGATCGCCACTGGGCTTTCAACTAAATACACAGGCAGGCAAAAACTGCGGTATTTGTACACCTCCTTATGGGTAGGCTACTGCAATTAGTGAAGTGCTTTCCTCCGTGGTGAAACGATCAGCACTGCATCACGAAGTCACCTGGAGTTAAAGAGAGCGGGGCTGCGTTGCGTGCATGGCTTCCTTCTGCAGGTAACGGGGAGACGCGCTCTGGCGGCGGTCTCGTTCAGGATCCGAAAATACAATTTAAACATTTTTGCACACTTATTCTATTTATTCCTAGTGTGCCACTGGTTACGGTGCCGCGTGCCAATGCTGGCACGCGTGCCATGGGTTGCCGACCCCTGCTTTAAGTTAAGGTCTTCTTTTGAATAAGAAAAAAACGTTGGGGTTATCCACAGATAAATATGAAATCTGACAAAGTAGGGGAGACCAGGGACAGTTGCAACACTCCCCCCCCCCCCATTTTGCTATATTATACATTATCAATATGTCAGCTACTGAAACAATGTATTTAAGATGTTTTTATGAAATAAGTATAGGTTGGAAAATGTATTTTTTTTTTAAAAACTCAACTGTTACAACTGTCCTTGTGTACAGGGACAGTTGTAACACATGCCAGGCACGGTTGTAACATGTTAATAACGGTTACCTTTTTCACACAAAACAACAACAAATAGGGAAAGCTGTCAAATTCTAAGGCAACAAGATTTGAATGGGGTTTCACACATCCTCCAACAAACAATGAGCAATGAACAGGATAACAGATAACACACACAGCATCATCCTCTGTGAAGGATTAAACTGTTCTCTGAGAGGTGCTTCTACCTTAATTATGTAGACCTACCTCCTTTGAGCTGAGACCATAATATAAATTAGCTGCCTCCATCAGGTAGTCTCTCAAAAGCATCTCCTGCTCTGTTGAGAACACCTTGTTTGGTGTCGTCGCCTACTCTTGGGGGTGTTTGTGATCCCTGACTCTCCAACCTCAGCCTCTTTGTATGGAACCGGTACAGGGTGACATGGCATATATCCAGGGACTTTGCCACTTCCCTGAATGATTTGCCCTTCTCAACTTCATTTGAGGCCCTCTGCAGCAGAGCAAGTGGCACTCCCCTGTCTGTCTTCCTCTTTCTGACATTTGGCATACTGTAAACACACACACACACACACACACACACACACACACACACACACACACACACACACACACACACACACACACACACACACACACACACACACACACACACACACACACACACACACACACACACACACACACTTTAGGCCTATTGTACAGTATTTTATTCTGTTTATTTTTACAGGGACAATGCACACCAATCAACAATACAACTGTATGCTTGAATGAACAATTGATCATTCAAGCAAATGAGCCATCCTTGTAAATGTGCCATGTTACAACCGTCGCAGGACCACCAGTCTTGCTTCCACCCCCTGTGAATCTGCCTGATTGCTAGCTTGACCCATATTTAGCTAGTTATATTTGTAGCTTACAAAACAGTGATTCTAATAATACTAGTTTGGATTCCTAGACATTTGAACTCAAGACAGTATCCAAAAAATACATCATATAATTTAGTTAATATTTTACCTCAGAAACACACTTTTGCTGATATCTTATGCGAGAAATTCAAACGTGGCTCCTTTTTTTCTCAGCGATCTTACCATCTAACTGCGCATGTGCAGAGTGAGTTTCATCACTCTAGCTTGTTTGTGATTGGAGATATTGAAGGTGTTACAACCGACCCGTGTTACAACTGTCCCTGGTCTCCCCTACTTAACGTCCAATATATTGCATAGTTTATTTTGGCACTTGACAATCACCTTCCCTGAATTTGAGTCAGGTGTAACTAAAGTCTGATTTAAGGGTTGTTTATATTTCACATCATTAATCAGAATCTGCAAAGTAACTAAAATACATGTAGTGGAGTAAAAATAGTAGAACAAAGTACTATGCTGCTGTAACGAAAACATTTCCCAACTTGGGATCAAAAAAGTATATCTTATCTTATCTTAAGATGATCAAATCAAATCAAGTTTTATTTATATAACACATTTATAAACGATTTTTGGTCAAGCCAAAGTGCTGTACATATAATAAAAATAGCCTACAGTAGAGACACTTTACAGCAAATACGACAGCACAGATTGTTCAGAATATTAGTATGAGAAAAACGACACCCTCTCCCTCACATCGTACAAGGAAAAACTTCCGGAGAAAACCCACAGTTTAAGGGGAAAAAATGGGAGAAACCTCAGGGAGAGCAACAGAGGAGGGATCCCTCTCTCAGGACGGACAGACGTGCAATAGATGCCGTGTGTAAATCGAAGAGATATTACATTTTACAGCATATAGACCGAATGTGTCTGTAATAAGAAGATGAATCCACGTGGAAGCCATCAGGGAAGCAGCATGACGAGACCCAGGCAGGACCGCAGAGACAAGTTCAGCCACGACCCGAAGTCCACGACTTAATCCAGAACTCAGGATAGAGGATCCAGGACACAGGACTACAGCAAGAGGATCAGCCTCGACTCCGGATCTCGGCGTAGATATAGATACAAAACAAGAAAAAAGATTTGGCTGGGTTAATCGGAACAAGAGAATACACAAACACAGACAGAGAGGGAAAAGGTCATTGGATAAAAGTTATTCTTGATAACCCTCTAGAAAGATCTCATGAACTTCCCCACTCAATCTATCAAGACCCGAGCAGTTCTATTAGATATAGGATAAGAAACAGAGAGAGGGAGCACAACAACCTATCTCTTCGTCAGATGCACTCCCCCGCTTATCTAAGCGACTCTGTACCCCGTTACTCTCTACAAGGCCATAGACCAGCAGAGGGGAAATGGGGGGTGGGTAAGGGTAAGGGTAAGGGTTTTTAAAAATAAACCGCAAGGGTCTAAAGGGAAAAAAGATGAAATGATCGATGGCTACTGCCATATTTGCAAAATGTGCCTCTGAACCTTGACAAGTGCATGTTTCAGGCTTATCAATGAACAACAGGAGGGGTCACAGACATAAGACCAGCTGTTAAATAAAGCTCTTCTGACCTAAGGTGTCATGTGGGTATATTATTTCACCCATTTATTAATTATATGTTTTACATTTGATAACACCACTGTGTTTCATATCCCCTAAACCTCCAGGGTGTACACAGTTTAATACTGGCAACTTCTAATTGTGGGAAATACGAAAACGTCTTATAAGGAGACGTGCCATATAATGTTGCGAAACACACAATAGCCAGCATGTGTAGTTCCGGCTGGAGCCGGGGGCTGGACCCGTCCAATTCCAGTTTTGTAAAGCAAGGCGGATGTTCTAGTCCCAAACGATAGCTGGGGATTCTGGGTAGTGTAGTGTCTTCGGAAACTGTAGTGTCTAAAATCCTAAAAAACTATTTGTTTCTCTGAATCGAAGGTTAAAAACACAAAAGCATTGTACACAATTTTAAACCAATCAATATTGTGTAATTAACAAGGATAAACTGATGTTTTTTAGTGGATGAGTAATGCAGATATCACTGTGTAATCATTTGACAGTGAGGGGAATATATCCGGTTTTATTATGAAAACTTCGAGACCGGAAAAACTGTTTTCACCCACGCTAACTTCACATATATCCTGGCGAGACCTCAAATCATCTTTGTAATATCTATCAAACTATAGATCCTACAAATCCACTGGACGTGGATTCTAAAAGTACAATATACACTTCTCGCTAGAAATCTAATCAAAAAGCATTTTAATGGCCAAACTATTCTACAATATAGGATTTTCCAGAGAGGGTTATTTGTGAATAAACGGGAGCATGTTGTTTCTTACACGACCACTAGAGGTGCTACACTTTAAAACGTGGCTATGGGTCGTAATCTAAGGTGCTTGAACAATCGACCTATTTGGTCGTTTTTTGTAGGAGGACAGGCTGTTCACACTATATCTGCATTATAATTCAGCACCTTTCACCACTGAAATGATTTAGCTGCCTTTAACTTTTTGGCTGCTGAGCGAATCCACTCAGACGTTAGCTCCTCTCAAACAGCCTTGATCACTCTTCTATCTTTGTTAGCTTGTGTTCAAAGCAAGGCATCCTCCCATGGCTACAAACATCATTTGTATTTGAATTTCATCATATAGGTTGAGGAGGCTTTCAAGTGGGTTTCATCATAAACAGTTTTCCCTAGTCTCATGAGGGAAACTGTAATGTAAACATGTATGTGGTCCCAGTCCTGCAGGTGTGACAGTGAGGGCAGCAGCGCTCCCACAGGATGGTAAAACAACACGAGTGGTCTTCTCTGCTATTTTGTGGAGAATGCATATTGAGACTTGGCGGGCTGTTTCCTTGACAACCACATTTTACCAACTTACCAAGTGTCACACTGTTCACTGAGGTCCTCTTGACTCACACTTTATTTTTCTCTCGTTTCGAGCCAGAATACATGCACTTTAATCTCAATCTTCTTTCAACATCTGCTCTCAAACTCACCACTCATTGCTGATTTTCATTATCCCATATATTTCTGTTCTTTTCATCACTGAGGTTTATCTCAGCCTATAACTCATTCACTCCATATTTGCCCAGTCAATATTTCTCCGTTTGCTGTCTTCATGCTTTCAATCTCCTTTCAACTCAGCAGCTCTTAGATCGGATCTTGTTACATGTATCTGTCAGCTGTAGACATTTAGCAGATAGCAGAAAATGCATTTTCTTTTTTACAAATGACAAAGTCAAATCCATGTTGTCGCTTGGAGTAGGTTCACAGAGAACGCTGCTGATCATCTGCCACTCCAACAGTGGTCTTTGCCTCTTAACAGTGTTACATAACTCCCCCCCTCCCTCCTTTGTTTTCTCATGAGAGTAGCTCTATTGAACTGCCTGTTTAGGTAATAACGTTTGTTCATTTTGTGTGTCTCTTTGTCAGTGTTTGAATATCAACAGCTAGCACTGCTCCATCTCTTTTCACACCCACCCCCATTTCCCCTTCACCGTGAATAAGTGCAGTCATCAGGTGACCATAAGGAAGATTGTGCAGTGTGTGTCGCTAGCATTTCGAGGACAGATAGGCAGAGGCAATCTCTTATAAAAGAACTATATAAATATGTTCTTACTTCCCCTTCATTATGTAACAGTACAAGATGCCAAAGTGTGTTTCGTGTTGCAGAGTGATTCACTGCAGTTGCTGAAAGAAAAGCACAGAGTCAATTTATGAAGACTATAATCAATAGTTTATTGATTTAGGGCCTTGACAATTTCTAAATGACACATCAAGTGCAATCCAGTGCTACTCTGAAGACCACAAGTCCTGTTTGTGCGACAGTCAGTTTGATTTTCAATTTGTTCTTGTGCTCTAACTGACCCTTAACCCCCAAAATATTGTTTCAATCAATACAACTATCAGAATGAATATGAATCGTGTCTTGCTCAGGGTTCTGTAAGGAAATATTCGTATGTATTCGTGCAAACTGTGAAGAAACTTGAAAATGATTTGTGTAGACAACTGGGCTGGTTTTGGGCCTGCTAACATGTGGTTTTGTGAGGACAAAGGAAGAAGGGCTGGTAAGGGTTTTATTGCTGTGGGGGAGCTGGACCGAGACCCCACTGTGGTCTCGGAATGTGATGGGGGATGTGTGTCGGTGCAGAGGCTGCAGAAATAGGAGACAGTGAGGGTCAGAGGTGTTTATATGAGATGACTGGACCAGTTGTCCTTAAACTCCACCCCCTCCTGTATCATTTGGTATGAAAGCCTATCCAGCTTGCTGTTCTGTCTCTCTCTTCACGCGTCGCTGGGACAGGAGGTCGTGGTGGCCTGTGGGCAGGAGCCAGGAGTAGGCCAAACTCCTGACATTACACATAATACGATATGATTGTGTATGGTAATGTATTTGATTGTATTGCATTGTATATTACCATTAAAGTGGATTATTGTTAAACGGTTAAGTGTATGCTCTGGATTCCCTTCATGTAAGATAACAGCTTGTAGGAACGCGAGGAGATTTAAGCCTATATCTCCTAACAAATGGTGACCCGACGTTTCCGTGTAGACAGGGCTGTGGAAGGTTTCAGAGTGTTTTTGAAGTTTGAATGGAGTATACAATGCATATTTTATACCATGTTAGGAAAGTTATATATAACACGTGAACGTTGATCGTCAGGTATAGAGAGTCCTGCGTAACAAGAAATTAGAGCAGTTTGCGTGGATCTTCAGGTAGTTTAGTCCTGAAGTGGCGTAGGAGCGGTGCAGTTCGTGAGTTTTGGGTGCAAGTCCCAGACGGCGAAACCTGGATGGTCGATATTTGAGATCGGTCCGCCGTTTATAACTGGGGGTAAAATAGCAGTCTGAGATCGAATAAGCGAAAGTATCAATGGACTGCTATTCTGTTAAATCCTTGGGAGAGAGCGCTAACGTCACCTACATTGTGACGAGACCGGCTCCCGTTTCCCTTGTCTGTAAAAATTAATTTGAAAGGCTGACGTAAACATAACGTTGATCGCAAGGTAGGCAGAGAGTCCTGCGTGACGACATATGTAACACGTTATCAGGCCGGACAAACTGTACGGGGAATAAATCTGTGTGATTTTTACCTAAATAACCTGTGTGAGCGATTGTCTGTGGTAATCAGGCATTCGCTCAGAAGAGTGAAGCTCATTTGTGCTCTGCTGCTGCCATCTAGTGGCTGAAAGGGGGGGAAGCACGTTAATTAAGTCAGATAAATAAAAGCGAAGTCAATATATTGCGTCAGAATAGTAAAGACAATTCTGAAATTCCAGGGAGTTATCGGGAGCAATGGGAACAGATTAAGAGATTGATTTTAAGTGGAATCAAAAAGGGGGATAAAGAAAAGGCTTGTATATTTAAATAAATAAGCTGTCTGTAGGTTGTCATTGTTGATTAGTAAAGACCTTGTTTTATGTTGGTAAATGTAATGGTACAAAAGACAGGGGTACTTATGCCCGTTTAGGTTTTCAATGTGCGCCATCACGTTAGAACAGGATTGGTGGCATTTTCAGTTCATTGCTTACTTCCACACGCCTTCCCCCTCCTTGTCTCTTTCACGACTATAGTTAATGCATTGGAACGATTGTCAAGTTGCCGTGTTTCTAGGAACACGGCTGTTCCGGAACGGCCTTTCAAAATAAAAGCCAAAGGCCGCTGTCCGCCAGAGATGCCTTCACAATAAAACAGTAATTACCTTAACAATATATTTAACTTATATTGCGTCTTTAAATATTGATTTTAATTCATTACAGATCTAACCTGCTTGTAACACAACTTTGATCAAAATAATAGGATAAGCAAGTGGTTAAAGGGGGTTTCCTGTCTGGCTCATTTGATTTAGAACTGAAGTAAGGGAAAATAGTGTTTTATGAGTCATTCCTCATGGTTTCTGAAGATAAATCATCAGTTTGTCTGAACTTTGATATAGAGATAGGATCATGGTGGAGAAGGAAGACCTTTTTTTGGTTTCAAATAATTAAAGTAGAGTTTAAGGATGAAGTAAGCAGGACTTCAACTGGCCAAAAGACATTTTGAAGTTTAATATTCTTGGTTAGCAAACAAGACATCTGATTATTATGTCACACGTGATAATCTTGTTATAGAAACTAGCTTAAAATATTGGAGAAAATATGTAGATGTTCTTTCGTGGTGTGTGGAATATGTGATGCTGGAAACATGTACGTTTTTCAATGTATAGGAGAAAATGTTTCCTGAAAGAGTTATGTTGGGTACATATGTAGCAATGGATGAAACAATTTTTAGAGTGAGTTTTTGTAATATCATTTGTAGACATCAATTAGGTTGTTTAGATGGCATTTAACAATTAAGACAGATAGTATGATTACAAAGAGTCAGAGTGGAAAGGGTTGGATTTATTTAACCTCAGTGTGCTAGATTTTTTATAGGTAATGCGTCCCGAGACCTGGACTCCCCCTCTGAGTTAGAAAAGGCTAAGATCCCGACCCTCCAAGCAGACAAAAGACCTAACCCAACAGGAAACTCCTCTTCTCCATCGAACAGACAGAGAACCAGAGCTGAAACGACAACAACAAGACTGCAGCCAGAACTATCTCCGCCTGTGGCATCCAGAACCAGACAGCATGCTGACGGGCAGAAATCTACCCTCATCAGTCCCTCAGACAGGACCATGAAGTTCCAAGCTGAGCACAAGAGCAAAGGGTGGGAGATGAGCAGAATCCGCCCTCCATAAAAACAGCAGGGAGACTGTAAAGGAGGAGATGAAATGTAAAGCAGTGCAAGAACATTGGCATGAGGGTGCATGCAGATGTAACTGGGCCAATGGCTGACAGCGGATGAAGTTACAGCGGATGGACTGAAGAGAACACAGAATCAGAGGAGTTGGCATGGTCGATTTGAAGTGAGGAGGCCGGGGTCACGGCTTGAGAAAACCAGAGGAGGAGAAAAGGAAAACGGGAATGAGTGAGTTTACACATAAACACACTTATTCACAAAACGCACATTTAAAGCATAAATACGTAAAGACAGAAAGATTTATTAAATAAAAATAGCAGTAACTATTAGGGTAAAATGAGAACACACTGAGGGTTCAGAGTACAACCATACTCTTCAATCTTTTCATCAGGTTAACATAATATTCTTTGACATTTTTATTCACGTGTGAATAAAGTAGTGGGATAGTTTTGGGAACCACTCTATAAGACAAATCTTTATCTGTATGGATAATGTTAAAGGGCGAGCTGGTGCCAAGCCAGATATAGTATTCCAATCTAAATAATTGATTTCACCATTGTAGCATAGTTATTACCATGGGAAATATGAAATGACTTCTGGTTTTAAATCCTTGATAAAGGAGGGAGGAATGGTTGCATGTTCGGACATCCAGGGTTCCACACACTGCTAAAGAGTTTAACATTGGTTTTTAGGTGGACCAGAATGGATGACATGTGGTTGTTATACCATTGTTATCGTGAACTAAACATAAATAAGGACATAGTATCTGCTTGAAGATGAATGGATTTCATATCCTAGAGGGGATTAGTTATTGTGAAGACTCCACAAGGTATCTACTAATGTATTGTAAAGAACTTGAATTGACTTGATAAATAAGTGAAGATAAGAAGATCTATGGACCATAAATTAGTCAAGTGGTAAATAAAAATAGCGGAAAAGAGGGGGACTATTAAAGGGAAGTGGAAAATCAGTCTAATACACACTGATAAAAAAAAGGGGGGGGCATGAAGGAAGTATGCACTGGATTTTTTATTCGTGTGTGAATTTGGTAGTGTTTTAATTTGTTACAGTATTGATCAGTTCAAAGGGAGAGTTTTAGTAACAGCTCTATAAGATCAGATAAATATTTATTTATATAGGTCATGTTGAAGGGAAAGCTGGTTCTAAACAAAATATAGTATTTCAATTTGAGGTACTGGTTTCATGTTCAGACACCCAGAGTTCCACGCACTGTGAAAGAGGGTAACATTGTTCTTTAAGTGCACCAGAATTGAAGATAAATTGATAGAATGAGTTATGGAATAAATAGCAGAGCTTTACAGATCCTAGTAATGTTTTGACACAAGATAGTGAGGTACACATGTTTCTGAAATAGATCTATTAGTCATTTTAATACTAATTAGGTGTAAATGAATTGCAGTAATAGTAATAGTACAATAAGGAAGTGACATTTTTTTGGCTAGACACTTTTCAGGGAATGTGGGAAACAGCAAAGAGGGGTTGGAGACATCTTGAACATTATAGTTGTAATTGTGAATTAATAAATGATGGCGCTCCATATATACAGATTTGTATAGACGGAGGATGCTGGCCTGTGCTGGAACATCAAAGTCTCTGCAGAGCACAACACATGGCCAAAAAGACTGAGACCAACTGACCGACAGGGTAACTTGGGAAGGCACTGTCAATGACTGACTCTGAGGTGTACCTGACCAAACCTGACTTTACAACCTGACAGTGTGAGTGTGAGTGTGTGTATGTCTGCACCTGATCAGTGCAACTGCGTGATTTGAAACGATGACTAATCAAGCATGTTTTGGACTAACACATTATTTCTGTGTGAAATGAGGGGTTTCCTAACATTCCCCAAACGGGAAACCGTATCTAATCTGGTTGATGTTTCACTCCCACAGGAGGTGGCGGTTTGCAGAATGTGAAACTCAAACTATGAAATTTGGAATTCTGTTTCTTTTAGGACTGAATGATGGAGAGAAACACTCTCAAGTGTTTACTGGGAAAAATGTTTGGTATTGTCTTATAATCCATTATGACCTGAAGGTTTTCTTCCCATACAGGTTTTTGTTTACACATGAGAGAATGTGTAAAAAAGGGGGAGTGTAAACTTTACAATGTACATTTTTCATTTAGGGACTGAAAGGAACCTGCTGCCCAACTCCATTGTTCAATCTGACCATTGATTGACAGTTTTAGAATTGACCTGCTCCATATTTGGGGATAAGAGGCTGTTTGGTGAATGTTGACATGTCTCTAGTATTGATTGAGTTATAGCAGGTAACACAGGTAGAGAATCAGAGGCCAAGGGGCTACTGGGAGAGATGTAAGTCCAGAATGAAATACTGGAGAGGCTGACCGGTGAGTAATGTGTCAACTAATGTTTCAACAGGTATTAAAGTAACTGAGGTTTGAAATGTAGAAAGAACATATTTACAGTTAAGCTAAAACATAGTAATGTAATGAGACACAATGTAATTTGGACAACATCATGTAACTAGTCTGGTAAAGAAGTAAAAGCCATAGACTTTATTGTTTAGGTCATTATGGGGATATACATTTCATCTACATTTAGAAAGACATTTGATGACAGTTGGTGGAATTCTGTATTCATTTTTTAGTAGGATAATATCTAAGAACTGACGGGTAGAAGCAGTATCACCAGGAAGCCATTCACTTTGTTAGTATTGTGATTTTGGTTGTTTTTGAATCCATAAGATTAGTGTGTTTCTTTACCAGAAACATTAGCAGTTCATATTATATTTAGATTTTTAATGGGATCTCAGGGATTTCATTTAAAAATAAATACAGATGCTTGTCAGAAATTCAGAGCTATTGAAATATGTTATTTAGTTTACCTAAAGATGTTGGGGTTCTTATTTAGTTGGCACAGTCCAAGTATTAAGATTCTGAAGCTGCACAATTAATTTAGAAAACCTGTGCACCGACGTCTGTTGTTTTAAGACACCCCACCAACAGGCTCCAAGTGGCCAGGCACTGGTGGGTCAAACAGCCGAGGGCCCCAGAGCCCGGAGCGTAGGCTTGAGGGATTGGTATCAGATTTCTCCACACAGGTTGTGGATGCCAAAAGGGGGACCCGAGACGCAGGAGGCTGACTGTCAACCCCAGGCTCTCCAGCCCCGACCGAGTGACCCAGAGGACATCCCGTGCCGTCCGCCTACAAGGAAAGGGGGACAACTGGTACCACTGTGCGGAGCCAGTGTGCGGCGGGGGAAAACACCTGCGAGGACCCTAGACGACATCAGGACGGATCGGGCTCTCATCAGGGAGGTCGACTCGGAGGCTGTCATCAGCGGATTGGAGGAGAAGGACATCCATCATCCATCCAGCAGTCGTCCCAGGAGGCATCATCAACGGACCGGAGAAGGAAGATCGGGAGGACATCTATTCAGCATCGACTCAGAAGCCGCCGTCAGCAGATCAGAGGGGACAAAGACACGGCAAGCCAGGACGGCACAGGGGACTCCACTCTCCGCTGAAACAGGAGTGTGGGTTAAGTGCAACAAGACGGTGTATGGAGCCAGCCAGGCCTGCCAAGCTATGGGCAGCCTCTACCATGACAGCTGCTTCACCTGCAGCGCCTGTAGTCGAAGGCTGAGAGGGAAGGCGTTCTACTATGACGCAGGAAGGGTTTTCTGTGAAGAGGACTTTCTGTACTCTGGGTTCCAGCAGTCTGCAGACAAGTGCAACGCAGGTGGACATCTAATCATGGACATGCAGGCCGGCAGGCCCTGGGGAAGTCTTACCGCCCCGGTTGCTTCCGCTGCGTCATCTGCAACGAGAGCCTGGACGGAGTGCCCTTCACTGTGGACACTGAGAATAAAAAGTATGGAGACTCAGCAGACAAGGATGCAGTTTTTTGCAAGTGCCTTGTGTAAATTGCACTCTCTTTTTAAGAGTGCAAAAGAGGGAATTGTAAGGAAATATTTGTATGTATTCGTGCAAACTGTGAAGAAACTTGAAAATGATTTGTGTAGACAACTGGGCTGGTTTTGGGCCTGCTAACATGTGGTTTTGTGAGGACAAAGGAAGAAGGGCTGGTAAGGGTTTTATTGCTGTGGGGGAGCTGGACCGAGACCCCACTGTGGTCTCGGAATGTGATGGGGGATGTGTGTCGGTGCAGAGGCTGCAGAAATAGGAGACAGTGAGGGTCAGAGGTGTTTATATGAGATGACTGGACCAGTTGTCCTTAAACTCCACCCCCTCCTGTATCATTTGGTATGAAAGCCTATCCAGCTTGCTGTTCTGTCTCTCTCTTCACGCGTCGCTGGGACAGGAGGTCGTGGTGGCCTGTGGGCAGGAGCCAGGAGTAGGCCAAACTCCTGACATTACACATAATACGATATGATTGTGTATGGTAATGTATTTGATTGTATTGCATTGTATATTACCATTAAAGTGGATTATTGTTAAACGGTTAAGTGTATGCTCTGGATTCCCTTCATGTAAGATAACAGCTTGTAGGAACGCGAGGAGATTTAAGCCTATATCTCCTAACAGTTCTTACACCTTTTCCAAAGTCAAATTCAAGCACTTTTCAAGCATTTTCAAAGTGCATTTTCCAGCAGCTTACAGCTATTGTAAATTACATATTTATATACACATACTCAAATGATTATTTCCCTACCTCACATTAAATCAGATGGTCTTTATGCTATAAACAACCACATGTGTGTTTCGTGATAGCATTCTACACGAGGATGAACAATTAAAGAAAAGAAAACTAAGTTTAATATTTCAAAAGGTACGTATACTGGGCCTCCCATATAACCTGTCTGAGCCAATATAAAACAATCAGCCAAATAACTTTTCAATACATTATTGATTACTATTTTTGAGGTACTTTTAGGTTAGCAGTGAACATAAGTCAGAGGTAAATGGTGTACTTTTCCTCCACTACATGTATTTAATACCTTTAGTTACTTTACAGATCTGGATGAATGATGTGAAATATAATCAAGTGTTAAATCAGACTTTAGTTCCACCTGGAGTAAATCCACCAGCTACCCTGCAGTATACAAAGTCATTCAAACTAGCTGCACCTTTACCAGCTTTGAGAACACGTTGACATGATCAATCATTATAAAACATATCATATATATTATTCTGAAATGGACCAATCTGCACAACGACTACTTTTACTGTCGCTACTTTCACTATATTTTGATGAGAATACTTTTCTACTTTTACTTGAGGAACATTTTGAATGCAGGACTTTTACTGTAACAGAGTATTCCTACACTCTGGTACAAGATCTGAGTACTTATAATTTCACTACAAGATCTGAGTACTTGTACTTTTACTCAAGTACAAGGTCTGAGTACTTATTCCACCTCTAGTAGTGTATTAGTCTGAATTGTAGCCACAAAATCACGCAGAGCTGCATAAAAATAGACTCACAATGGTAACAAGTGGAAAATAATATTTATAAATGTGTACAATGATTTGTAGGTAATTTTGACTACTCAAGACACCTGACTTATACATCTTCAAAGGAAGACTGTGTTCATTCTACAATTACATGGAATTAAAGCAAAATGTAGTTTTACTTGTATAATACTTCAATTTTATATAAAAGACAGTTTGTTTTCATCTGTTTTCAAATAAACAAAGTCTTGGCTTTCAGAATATTAAACTTGTTTCGGCAAATTCAGATGATAGATACAACTTTGAAGCTTCGGCATAATTACAAGCAGAGAACGGACTAATGTAACATCACAGCAAGCATAACAACAGCCGGTGTTTCTTGTGAGTGTTTCCCCGGTACACAAACGCAAAAATACACACACACACACTCACGAGCTTCCCCCAGACCAGTAATACAAACGAAAATGTGTCTTCGGGTCAATGTGACTGATTTCGATACAGCAAGTTACATTTAGTTTAGGTACGAAACATACTACCAGTAGAAATACATTGCTTTCATAATCCCTGTCGCGGCCAAAATCATATAGAACTAAAACAGATAACTTAACAGCCGCTGAGGCACTAGTTAGCGGATATTACGCAGGGCAATGATCCAGGTCCAGACAAGATTCTCTGTTGTGCATTTATTATGATCCAATATCATTGACAATGAACAGGTTTCCTATGGTTGGTTCCTTTAAGCCTTTCCTATGGCTTTCCTTTCTTGTGGTTGGAAAAACCCTGGTAAAAAACCGTGTGCCTCCTAGTGTTCTGGCTCCCACCTCCACCTGTCTCAAATATATACAATTACACCAGGTGCTCTAATCACCCAGTGCCCAAAACATGCCTTCAAAATAAAAGCATAGAAACTACTTTAACTTATGAGACTAACTAAGAATACATTTACAATAAACACTATAAAACAGCAACAAAAATAAATGTTAAACTATTAAATAATATAAAGAGATATATAGCTCCAACATTCCGGCCCCTAATTGTGGCCAGTGGAAACACACAATTACATATATATATACATACATACATACATACATTACATATATATATAAAAATGGAGCTATACTCTATATTTATCCTATCCATACAACTAATCATCTGTATAGTTTTCAGGCAACAGCTTCCTGGAAAAGAAATGGAGAGAAAGAAAAATAGTCTAAAGAAACAAAGAATAAATGTTCATGATGCTACGCTGCTGCATCCAGGAGCAGGCGGATCTTCAAACAGGTCTCTCCATGACACTGGTCTTCATTTGGGGCTCACAGAGCTGACCAATCCTTTTCCGTCCGTCCTTCATCCAGGGTCCACTTGTATTTGCAATGAAGAACATATCTCCCGTTGGAAATAATTTTCTGAGCCTTTTCCACTCGCTCTGTCATCCAAATCCTCTTCATAAGGAGGCTCCTCTGTGTCTCCATCACTGTTCACACAATCTATCTTGAGGTTGGAAAGCATTTCTTCAACCTGTGTTTCGGTCTGATGTGTATGACTTTGTTGACTCTCTGATGTCTTGGAGCTGGTCTCCTCTTTGTGGTTTCTTCCCTGCTCCTCACTCTCCGTGTGCTTTTCCCCTTGCACTGCTGATGTTTTTTCTTTTGAATCATGATGAATGTGAAGTTTGATGAGCATCTTCTCTTGTTGTTCCACTGCAAGCTGGGAGGTTAATACAACAGGGCAGCCAGAGCTGAATCCATTGTCCTGTCCACTGGCCCCAGTATGAACACTTGTCTCTGACTGTCCAGGTGAAACGTGTGCTTTGTTGAAGGATGTGCCTGTATCCTCATCTTCAATGTGAAGGGCTGACAGTTGCTTCTGGTGACACACACTGCACTTCAAATATCTCCAATAGTCTTTGATTATGTGACCAGCAGGGCAAACAAAACTAGATCCATCCACCTTTATGGAATTTGTTTCCTCATTTTCTATTTTCTTATTGAATCTTGAACATGTATCCTGTGAGTGGTGGTTGTGTTGGAGAGAAAAACAGTTGTAGTTTGGGGCAGAAGGAAACTTTATCTTTTCAGATTTCTGTTTTTTACCATTTTCCACAGATCCTTTCGATCCACGCCTTGAGTGGATTTTCAGTATGTCAAGTTAGGCATTGAGTGCAGTCAGTTTTAGGTCAAAAGCAAGTTTTGTCTTTTCTTTTCTAAGCTCCTCCTCTTGGGCTTCCAATGCATGCTTCCTCTTCAATGCAGCCATGCGTTCTTTAAGGACGGCTAAATCAGCTTTAGTTTTGATTATTGCAGATGATCTGTATAATAATCTGACTACTTTCTGTGATCTGGAATTATTGTCCTTTAAAAACAACATGTGTGGTGCAATGTCATTAGGATTTACCTCGTCAGAAGATCCACTTCTGTCCTGTGATGTGGCGTCTTGCATCAATTTTCTTTGATTGGTGTTATTTAAATATCCACATTTTTCTTATTTTAATCCACAGGAGAAAATGCTGATGCATGCGCATGCCTGCGCGTCAGAGTGCGTAATCACTGTGTGCACCTGTTCCACGGTCCAACTATTCTTTAAACTTTTCCACTGTTCATTAATATGCGGCGAAACAATGACTCCAGCACTCCAACAGTGAGGCCGTTTTCCTATACAGCCACTGGAGAAAATGTTCACATACCGCCCATGTTCCTGTGCCGTTGTTGAAGTCCGTCCAGAGCCCAATGTGTCTTTTAAAGTGAAATCCAATACTCCACTTCAAACGCGGGCAATCCAAAAATCCACAAAAAAGAACTTCAAAAAACAAGTCCGCTTTCACGGCACGGTTTTTTTACTTTGTAGCGGCCAAAATCATATAGAACTAAAACAGATAGTTTACTTAAAGGAATGGTATGCTCATGACACTCATTTTTAAATAATTATCATCCGATAAAACAGATCAGTCTCTGCCAGTCTTTCTTTTTTTTTTTTTAATCCGATGACATTATCAGTGATTTTAAACTGATTATATACCGAAATAACATCAACACTGTGGGCGCCGCCATTTTCCGGACGTGACGTAAACCATGCGTTTGGTTTTCGAGGACACGTTGATCTCCATGTTATTTACTGTAGTTTCTCTATTCAAATATGCCTCACTGTATCGCGAAATATTGCCACAATTCTGATAGGAACAATCCACGGAATGCTTAGTTCCATCTGTTGCCAAAAGGTAAGCGTAAGAAGTACATTCAGAGGCAGTGGCTAGCGAAATGTGGCCGGCCCGAACCGAGAGATTTACAGGCTCATGTATGCAGCGAACATTTCAAATTTCCGGACGACTACTCTGAGAGTATGATAAAACATAACATGGGATTTATGGAACAACCATTACTCAATGGAGATGCAGTACCATCGGTCTTTCTGGTGTCATCACCGACCAGGACACCAGTTCGGCCAGTTGAGAAATCGCCCTCTGCAAGTGTGAAGCGACGGAGGAACAGAAGTAGTGCTCGGAGTAAGAATAAGGTATGTTATAGCGCATTTCCATTGCAGCGGCTAGTCCCGTTTTAGCGTCCAGGCCAGGACAGTTTTTGGTGGCCTTTCCATATAGCGTAGTACCGACTAGTGTGTATTTTCCCCCAGTTTTTTCCGGCCCCATAAAATCGTGATTCTATGGCCAGGGACAACGAAGCTGAGTATGCTAAACTAGAGAGGGAATCGCTAGCAAGGGTGGTACTACATGCATACATATAGTATCTTATATCATCTTCCTATTATACACACATGCATTTCCAAACATTTGGACTACCTATGTTGCAAATGTATTATCTCTTCAATTTACACACGGCATCTATTGCACGTCTGTCCGTCCTGGGAGAGGGATCCCTCCTCTGTTGCTCTCCCTGAGGTTTCTCCCATTTTTCCCTTTAAACTGGGGGTTTTCTTCGGAAGTTTTTCCTTGTACGATGTGAGGGTCTAAGGACAGAGGGTGTCGTATTGTCATACTGATAAAACATCAAAACTTCTTCCTCTGCTGACGAGTCCGAACTCAAATATTCAGCCATGTTTCCGTGTGTTGACAAAGTGAACGCATGGATGACGTCACGACCATCACGAGACTACTGAAAATGGCAAAAATGGCGGCGGCCAGACGGAATATAAAGGTTTTGATAAAAAAGAGCTATAAAATCATTATTTACCGGGGAATATCGCTGATTTCTTCAGGGTATGGTTTAAACATAATGTTTCACTAAATACTGAAGTTTTGATTAATTATCTAATGAGTGGACCATTCCTTTAACAGCCGCTGAGGCACTAGTTAGCGGATCTTATGCAGGGCAATGATCCAGGTCCAGACAAGATTCTCCGTTGTGCATTTTATTCCTATAACAAAATACAATGAACAGGTTTCCTATATCTCGTTCCTTAAGCCTTTCCTATGGCTTTCCCTTGTGTAGCTTGAAACACCCTGGTAAAAAACCGTGTGCCTCCTCGTGCTCTGGCTCCCACCTCCACCTGTCTCAAATATATACAATTACACCAGGTGCTCTAATCACCCAGTGCCCAAAACATGCCTTCAAATAAAAGCATAGAAACTACTTTAACTTATGAGACTAACTAAGAATAAATGTACAATAAACACTATAAAACAGCAAGAAAATAAATGTTAAACTATTAAATAATATAAAGAGATGTATAGCTCCAACATTCCGGCCCCTAATTGTGGCCAGTGGAAACACACAATTACTTATATATATATATATATATATATATATATATATATATATATAAGTAATAAGTAAGTCAATTTATATATATATATATATATATAAATTGACTTACTTATTACTTATATATATATATATATATATGAATGGAGTAATTGTGTGTCTCCACTGGCCACAATTAGGGGCCGGAATGTTGGAGCTATACATCTCTTTATATTATTTAATAGTTTAACATTTATTTTCTTGCTGTTAAGTAAACTATCTGTTTTAGTTCTATATGATTTTGGCCGCTACAATCGCTCTGTGTCGAATCAATAGATTATATTTCGTGACTATAACACGAAATGCCGTGAGTGCTTCATCCTCTGAACACAAGTGATGGGAATTCCGGCTCTTCTTGGTGAGCCTATTTGCTCTTTCCAGCGCTGTTTTTGCAGGGGGCTGATTCTGTGAGCTGCAGCTGACCACGCCCCCCTGCAGGAGAGGGGAGCGTGCTTTGAGATCAGCTGCTGGGCTGTCAGAAGAGGGGGAGCAAAAGAGATCTCCGTCCTCCGTGTTTTATTCTTATAGAAGTAAGAAGAGAAGTAATGGGGCAGAAACCCTCCTTTTTACGCAGCGGTCCAGACATAGATATCAAACGGCGACACATATTCAGTTGCCAGTTACTTTGGCATTAGGGCAGGGATATCTAGATACTTTCCAAGGTTTGACATAATGAATTGTGCTACTTTTAAAGCAAGCAACGATGTTTTCAAATCTGTAATCAAAAAGCTCCTCAGAAACACTATCGAAGCAGTTCCTGCTGTTGCTACGTTAGTTCAAACAGTAACAACGGACTACTTTTCTTAGCGGATGCATGTCAATTTAAATCAATACATACAATTATTTTTTAAATCAATAAAATCATTTTCTAAATCCATAAAAGCATTTCAATTAATATTGGGAGTCATGTCGTTACTTTGTTGAGAATGTGGCCGTGTAATAAGCGGGATAATGTGCACATTGCATAATGTGCCTTCAAGCCGATCTAGATCCCTCCGCAAAAAAAAAAAAACCGGCTCGTTTGTCCCCTGCAATTATTATTATCCCTCAATCGAGTTCGCTATTCAACTAGCAAACGTTAGCTTAAACAAACGTAACATGCAACGTTAGCCTAATCTAAAATGCTCTACTACATCGTACCTTTCATGTGGCTCGTCAGCGCAGACTCTCGCATCGTTATGTTTGCAAACTTTGCAGGAGGCTACTCGTGGGCTTGACCCTCGTCTTAGCCATGGCTTGTATTTGTCTTCTGCTAGCCAACCATAGACTGTATGTAGCCATAGATATATATAAACACTAGATGGCTCATGGGAGATTTTCCAGCGTAGCTGACCGGCCGCCATCTTGCTACAGTTAACAGTTATTCTGATTCACGTTATGGTAGCTGTTGTAAGGTGAGTGATCTGCACAAAAATACTCTTAACTCACTGAAATCTTGACTGATTTACAAACGGTTTGGTTTATTATAAACATGATTAGCATGGCTATGATACAGGATGCTTGGATATGTTGAAATTGCAGCTTTTCTTTGTGTATGTGCTTGTATTTATTAGCTGGCTAATAACAAGAGACTGTCAGTGAGACCTAGTATTACAAAGTTGACCCAGCAACTTTACCAGTGGGAGAGGCAGAACTGCTCTTTCTTTTCAACACAACTTAAGTTACACATGATTTCTTCCAAGTGGTTTGGCTTGTTAAAAACATCTTGCATTATGATACAGGAATTTGCTGGCTTTGTGTTTACAGAAGTACCTGACTATGCCGGACTTTTGTGCAGCCTACGGATGCTCTAATCACCGCAGTCTGGAAACAAGAACCCGTGGGATCACCTGTTCACGTGTAAGATATGACAATATTATGACTAAAATTAGGATAATCGTTAATTACTTAGTGGATGTATGTACATTACAAGTCCTGCTACATAGGATCAGTGGGGCTATGTGAGATAATAGTATTGCAAGATTGTTGTTGACCCAGCCTCTTTAGAATATGTTGTTACCATTTCTTTACACAATTATTTAATGTTTCTATTGGACACCTTTTTTATTACTCTTAGTGTGGTTGTCTTATTCTTAAAGTAGGCTATACATACATGCATACATACCAAAAATATGATAATTTCGGTGTGTATTTTTGTCCTACCCTTAATGTTAAAGGAAAGAAGGGAGGAACATGTTGACAATAATTTATATCTGGCTACCTTTCTCATGTTTTTAAGGTTTCCCAAAACCAAAGAGAGGAGGAGGCGGTGGGAACTCGCCCTAAGAAGGGACGGTTTTGTTTCCTGTGACAGGACACTGCTCTGCAGTGAGCACTTCAGGAGTGAGGAATTTGACCGGACAGGAGACGCAGCACGATGTTCCCCACATATGTTTATGTTTGCTCAGTCTAATAAACCCATAACATGGTTGTGAAAGAATACCAAAGCTGAGGCTGGACGATGATTGATTGTTGGTGTGCCATGTGTCACCATGTGTCTTATTGGTTTTGTGTTATACTGTATTTTATTGTGTGCAGCTGGTCCTTGTCTCCAAGACACATTTAAAACAAATAACCTTGAAGTCCCATCTCTCCCCACCTGCTCCTGCTTCCTACATCCCCTCCACACCACACCAAGTTGTTCTTCTTAATAATAATAATACATTTATTTTGGGGGGCCGCCTTTCATAACACCCAAGGACACATAGGATAGTTTATGTTTAAATTGTTCCCTATATTGCATAGGGGCAATATAGGGAACAATTTAAACAGTGGATTTTGTGATATATCAGCCGGGGTGAGATAAGACAAACCACAAATGGACTACAGAAGGACACAAAAGGACACATGGTACAGTTTATATTATTCTTGGTCTTTTTTCAATAACATATTTCAAAGGTTCTGGATTTGTTTACAAATCTAGAAACTAAATACAAAACTAGGATGATATGAAGATCTCATGTCAAAAATAATTGTGATAAATTAGACAGAACTGGCCTGTCTGTGAGCACATTTTATGTTGGTTTGGTTCTTCTGATAAAGGTGTGAATATCTAAATAATATACCAACATATGCTATTGTCATTAGTTGTGTCCCTGTTCTTAAAGCTAAGGCATTGATAAATTAACAACTCTTGGCTTACAGAGTGGTAACATGAGACCGATTTTTATATATAAAATATAAATGTATTTTAATTTTATAATTTATTTTAAATATTAACAATATAATAAAATAAATGGAAATATATACACCGGCAAATATGTAATATAAATACCTTGTGTGTGTGTGTATAGCTATTGCTTTATCTGATTAATGTTATTTTCATATGAAGGTCCTTGATTATAAGTATGCAGTATCATAACTACATCTTTGATGTTTATATAAAAAACAAACAGTTTGAAAATTGGTTGAAAATTGAGCAAGCTATGGTTATTTAAATAGTAAACCATAATGTTATGAATGAGAGAACTGCCTGTAGCAAGATGGCGGCCAAGTGGCAATGTCGGTCTCCATTGGCCAGCAGCGCGGGTGAGTAATCTAGTGTTTATATATATCTATGCTTGTAGCCAACGCTCCTTGAAACTGCAACCTCCTGGCACAGAGTCATCTATCACTCTCATCAGAATGCCCAGGTCACACGTAACACAAACACTTGCAGGTCGCGCGCATAGTGCGGGAAGGTGCAGCGGAGCTGTTTTATGTAGAAGCGAAGCAATTCTTTTCTTTTAATCTATAAAGCGAACTATTCAGTCAGACAGCAATTTATTGTAAAAGTAAAGCATTTACATTTTCAAGCACTTTATCTCAATTTCAAGCACCATTCCCAAAATTCAAGCACTTTCCCAACCTTGAAAACACCACCTCAAATTTCAAGCATTTTCAAGGATTTCAAGCACCCGTACGAACCCTGCTTGCTGCATCACCTCAGCTCTGCAAGGCAATTCTTCTCACAATAGTGTTTATAACCTACACCCTTGGCTGACGGTATTACAAAGACAAGGATTGGCTTTGTGCAGTGTTGGGCAAGTTACTTCCTAAATGTAATATATTACATATTACTCTCTTTTCAAAGTAATAAGTTACATTACAATATTACTGTCTCTGAAATGTAATGAGTTACACTACTTTTTAGTTACTTTCACCAAAATAACCGCAAAAGAATGGCTAGGTATTTTAAATGCTAAAATGTAGTTTAGTGCAGCTCATTATACATCCAGTGAAGGGCAATGTGGTATAGCATAACAACTGTGTAGGCCCTTAGGCTACTAACAACTTGTATTACACGGCTTAGTTGAATACTCGATTCTGATCGTAACTTCTTAACATGTGACTCGTTGTTAATACAGTACAGACCACTGTCAAGGACTATAATGAAGGTTGCTAAGGAGGATCAAGAAAGAGAAAGGAAAAGAGGTTAAAAGACGGAGCGCTGGACGTCAGATAAATCACCAGGAGAAGGCAGACAGGAAGTAAACAATAACAGGACACGGAATGGGCTCTGTATTTTGTTTAGTATATGGCCGTGTGCAGGCCCGGTTCCAGAACAAAATGACTCAGGGTGCATCTGAGATTACAGGGGGCGCAGCAGTAGTAGGTTTACATGAGCAATAGTGGCCGGCAACAGCAATGAAAAATAGCATTGATGGTCCCCAATGAACAGATTATGGCATTTGTTATGTTTTGAAACCAAGCAAGTGAGAACATTTCAATTAAGTTAAAAGTGCAATCCTGAAATATTTCATAGTCCAAAGTGGACTATGGCAAAGAAAAGCACAAAAGCTTCAAAACTGTATGTTACGAACTCAGACACTTAGGATGTAGGACCCAATTGCACGATCCGGGAGACAGAGGTAAAGTATTTGTAAGATACTTTATTTTCCAAATACAGCATTGAACAACAAAAAAGGTAACTATCAAATCTCTAGCCGAGATGACAAAAATAGAGAACAAAAACTGAAAGCGCTCACGTAGTGAGGAATCAAACTTTTTCAAGAGCACAAGGAGCATCGACCTGACCATAGCAAGAGACAATACGAACTGACACTGAACACTGGGAGACAGGGGAATTTAAGCACATTATAATAAGACACAGGTGGGAACAATCAGGGGCGGGGCTGACGCTGATGAGCACAGGAGACACACAAGGGGTGGACAATCAGAAGCCAGAGGCCTGTACTACGAAGCTGGTTCAACATAACCTGGATATGTTTGAGTTAGCCGGTTGGCCTAATCCAAAACCTACGCGCTCTCGCTAAACTGTACTACGACGCTGGTTATCAAGTGGATCGCTCAAGCCAGCCGTGTCCTATCTAGTTAGGTGCACGTTCACATGAAAGGGGTGGTATTTTGAGCATTCGACCAATCACAAACATGGAGAAGCGTACTGACAGCACAGCGTCATACTTCCTGAATGAAAAGTGAACTTTAATACTAGTCAAAAATGAAGAAGTTAAACTTTAAACATCCATGACTTAAACACTTTATCCAGGATCAAAGCCACAGAGCTGCACCTGCAAGGTGAATACAGCTGGTAACAGAACAAGTGTTTGAATCATGGTTTGAATGCGTACATTAACAGGTTTATGATATCACTGCCCCGTCTAAGACACGAGTGGATCTGACTTTAATTACATTTGTCTCGAGTGTTTCGTCAACTTAATGTGTTGCTTAAAATAATACTTCTGCATACAGTATGTGACACTGTGAGTGCTGCACGGCCAGATACGGCTCAGCTGACTCAGATAAGGAGATATATGATACACTATGAAGTGATATGCCGCGGACTGTACTTAATGTTACTCTGATCCGGTTACTTATGTTGTGGCAGATATTTAAGTAAGCTTTCTTAACGCTAATGTTATAATAGTCAGATTGCTCTGAAGATGGGAGGTGATATTCTATTAATTTTCACGTTCACACAGTCGGTGATTTTTGCCGGCCGTCTTTCCTGCAACGGCAGCTTTTCTGTATTTCCTTTCTCCTGTAATATGACTTGATCGCTTTAAACTCCGCACACTGAGCTCTGATTGGTCAGCAGGCAGTGTTTTCACTGAGTTGAGCTCTTAGCCTGCAACCTAACCTGGGGGGTATACTACGAAGCAGGATTTTCGCAATCCTCATGACACGCATTTTTAAATAATTATCATCCGATAAAACAGACCAGTCTCTGCCAGTCTTTTTTTTTTTTTTTTTTAATCCGATGACATTATCAGTGATTTTAAGATGATTAATTACCGAAATAACATCAACCCTGTGGGCAGCGCCATTTTGACAAGTCACATGACTTATTTTTACCGGAAGTGACGTGAACTATGCGTTTGGTGTCAAGGACAAATTGACGTATGTGCTTTGTTCATGTTGTTTACTCTAGTTACTCTCACAATTATATTGCTAAGAACTGCTAACAGAGCACTTATATACTAATAAAGGACTGGCTTATCTATAGCCAGTTGAGTAGCACTTGAAATTCTTGGCTCTATGAAACCTGATGTACTTATATGATTCTGTTTTCTTCAAGGTTGTGTCTTCCTGGTCGAATGTACTTATTGTAAGTCGCTTTGGATAAAAGCGTCAGCTAAATGCAATGTAATGTAATATTGAAATATGCCTCATTGTATCGCGAAACATTGCCACAATTCGGATAGGAACAATCCACGGAATGCTCGGTTCCATCTATTGCCAACGGGTAAGCGTAGGAAGTATGTTCGGAGGCAGTGGCTAGCGAAATGTGCTCGGCCCGAACCGAAAGATCCACAGGTGCATGCAGCGAACATTTCAAGTTTCCGGACGACTACTCTGAGAGTATGATGAAACATAAAATGGGATTTATTAATCAACCATTACTTAATGGGGATGCAGTGCACTGCCAATGCCAGCCAGCGTAAGCACATTACGCAGCAGACTTTACTTATTGTTTACTACGTAAGGAAGCAGGAATTGCAGGACCCAGAGCGCACGGAGCACAGAGCGGACAGCAGATAACGGAATTGCAGTTTTATTGCTTATAGATTATCAGAACATTTCAAAGGGGACACAGTCACATTGGATATTAACCTATGGATTAACTACATCATCGTTTTTATCGTTGTAATGCCATTGAAGACCAGTTTAGACCAGGCAAAGACGAAGGTAAGCCATGTTAGCCTAGCGCATGTTAGTACCTAGCGCCACTTGTTTTGATGTACGTTTTTGTTGATAACGTCGCGAGTTTGTATCTTTCAGTGTTAAGGTGAGCACCGTTAGATTCTGTGTCTTTACGATCATAAACGATGTGTTGGATGTGCAGCTAGGATAAGGTGCTCGGAGTGATTTTCGGTGCAGTAATAGGTTAGCATTTTTCGTTCGGGGCTAATTCAGAGGCTCACTGTTAGCATTGTGTGGTTTTTTTGAAGAAAAAAATGAAAAAGATCAGTTAAATTAGTTTTTTTCCCGTTATATGGATATAAAATATTCATAGTTTATTAAATATTAAGGTTCCTTAGACGTTGTTTCCTGCAAATGACGCGATTTCGGCCCCGGAACCGGGTCCGTGGGGCCTAAGAGGATAACAGAGTATGTTTTTTTATTTTTTTTACAGTTGTATTTGGATGGAATGAATACCTATAGTGATAATTCAAAGTAAGTCCGCCTGGACTTTATTTTTCTAAACTTCTTCCTCGGCTGACGAGTTCGAACTCAAATACTCCGCCATGTTTTCGTCGAATGAGCTGTTCGTGTGTTTACAAAGTGAACGCATAGATGACGTCACGACCTAGTTTTTCGGATCATGTGACTACTGAAAATGGCCAAAATGGCAGCTGCCTGACGGAATATACAGGTTTTGATAAAAAAGAGCTATAAAATCATTATTTACCGGGGAATATCGCTGATTTCTTCAGGGTATGGTTTAAACATAATGTTTCACTAAATACTGAAGTTTTTATTAACTATCTAATGACTGGAGCCTTCCTTTAAACAATACATAATGTAATCTTCCCCCTCTCTGACCGCCCCCCAGATCATTTTCGGGCAGTCTTTAAATTATACCACAGTTAATGTAACCAGCTTTTAATCGCAGCGATCTTGCTAGCAGAGTATTTATTTGTAATACTATGAATAAAACATGTTTTATATCTGTTTTGATATGTAACACTACAGGAGAGTAAATATGTTGGGTTTGATAAATATCTGGACACCCCAGCATGGCTCATTCTGTTCTCCACAAATGAAGAACAAATAAATGTACATGCTGCCCCATCACGTTTTATTAAGGCGATAGTGTTTTTGTCTCAGTTGACATTGCTAATGTAACGGGTCACAACCGTAAGCGACCTGTTATCGATCAGGAAACGACAGCGAAGCATCTGGGTCTCTTTTCTGGCATTTATTCTGAACAAAAAAATAATATTCTCTTTACATCCGCGTTGCACATCCTCAGCAGTGATCACTTCAATGTCTTCTAGTATTTATTTATACATTGAGAAATTATTAAATTACCAAGAAAATCTTATTTATAAGTAATTATGCAAAATAGAAACATACCTGAGAACAAAAATAATATTCTCTTTACGTCCGCGTTGCACATCTTTACAAAATAAAAGAAAGAAAACTCAGAAAGTGTTGACATGTAAACAAAGAAAATGACGCAGATCGCGTCTATTTCCCGCCAAAACCACACCGTAGATATCACTCAAAAATACAATTTCTTAAGGTGGAAACTTAACAAAAACGGGTTAATAATATACCCAAATTGACACTTAACAACATACGTCACTTTCATAAATTTAAATAGCCGGTTTACCACACAAAATTGTAATGAACTATAACACAATTCCTAGCACAGCTTACCCTCAGCAGTGATCACTTCAATGTGAGGGGAAAGCGGAAATGACATACAGGAAATGGGAAAAGATGTGCAACGGGAAAGTGTTTCCACCAGAAACATAACTCAAAAATATCAAAAGGAAACAATCTCATAAAAATAAAATTCACAACCTATTATAAATCGTAATTTATAACTAATAATTATGTCTACACCATTTTAACTCCGTTACACACACCCCCACTGAATTTTACTGAATATGAGCATAGACTACATAATAGTCACCTGACATTACACCACATCACAGAATAAACAACACCGAGGGGTTTTACATAAAACAAACCAACATGAAATGTATCCCTTTAGGATGAAGTGGTATGAGAGCAGTGCTTATCTCTCAACCCAGCAACTGGTAACAGGGTGCCTTATACACCCCCACTAAAACCCCTACACACAGTGTAGTACAGCTCATCACAAAAGAAAAGAAAATCAGCAGAGTGTAACATCAAAGTCAATATCTCGGAAAACAAACAAAAATAGAAATAAACACATATTACTGTCCAAGACCCTTAAACAGTAAAAGCTTGAACCTTCAAACAGACTTAACATTAAACCTGAACGGTATAACGTCCTGTCGGGACATGGTCTGTATCAGTCTGTCCACGGGTTTGACCAGCCGGCCAAGTCGTGTTCTAAACTGAGTCTGCACAGTGGAAAAGAGAGACTGTGCTCGTGAAATCTGGTCAACTGAATTTAACACCTCTGAGTCAGTACCCCAAGTTACGGTGTCAGAGTCCGACAGTCCCACTTGCGATCGAGAGTCCACAGCAGTCACAAGCCCAGAAGCACAGGATACAGTGTCATCCGGCAAAACCGAGATGCCTCGAGGGATAGAGGACATACTCTGCAGGTCAGAAACATCAACTTCTGATGGACCTGGTGTTGACAGTTCTGTGATCCATGCTATGGTTCTCCTTTCAGAATCCACAGAGTTCAGACCAGTCAACGGGCTCTGACTTTCGCCATCAGGCACAGATGAGTTCATGTCACATTCAACATCAAGACTCCCACCGGCTGTACTAGGAGACACTCCACCACCCTGAGATTCGGACTCTTAATTCACCCTCATGAGGACAGCCTCTGAAGTCGACAAATCTATAACAGGCTCGGATGAAGCACGTTCAGATGTTTCACTAACGTCTGATCAGTCTCCAACAGGGAGAAAACTAACCAGCATCAACAGGTTCCTGTGAATAACTTTCTCCTGACCACTGACTGTGTCACGGATCCTGAATGTATGTGTCCCTTTGTTCATGTCCATGACAGTGTAGATAGTAGAGTCCCATCTGTCAGCAAGCTTCTTCTTGCCTCTATCTCTCCTGTTGGCCATTAACACCCTGTCACCAACGTCAATGGTAGAGCCTTTCACTTTCCTGTTGTACAACTGTGCATGTCTGCGCTGCTCCTTTCCAGCATGAGCCTGAGCGACCTCCATTGCTTCTTTCAGGTCAACAGCAAGACAGGCTACATATTTGTCGTAACTCATCACAGCAGAGTCATGGAAGACTGTACTAAAAAGCACATCAACAGGTAGGCGAGGGACACGGCCAAACATGAGGTAGAAAGGCGCATATCCCGTTGTCTCGTGGGCTGTACAGTTGTACATGAATGTTAGGGTCTGTAACCGTCTTGGCCAGTCACTTTTCTCCTCAGGTGGCAATGCACGAATCATACCACCTAGGGTGCGGTTAAAACGTTCCACACTCCCATTTCCCATGGGGTGGTAGGGGGTTGTGTGTGACTTTCTGATGCCAGACACTCTGAGAAGCTCACTTATGAGATGACTCTCAAAGTTAGCACCTTGATCACTATGGATCCTCTCAGGAAATCCGTACACACAGAAGTACCGATCCCACAGCACTTTCGCGACTTGTTTAGCTGTTTGGTCCCTACAGGGAAATCCCTGAGCCATCTTTGTGAAATGGTCTGTTATTACTAGAACATCGATGGACTTGTTCTTGGAGTCTTCAGCTGACCAAAAGTATATACAGACTAGTTCCAGCGGCCTTGTAGATGTTATACTCTCCATAGGGGCTCTCCAGGGGATCTGTTGTTATTAGCATCTGGTTAGCTAGCTATGCTAACGAATTTAAAGTGCTTTTCTACAACCAGGTGGAAGAGAGCTCTCTCCTGAGAGGCTCAAATAACCTCAGCTCAGTGAGGTTAAGGCACACCTTGATATGATCAATAGATTTATTAATGAGACTAAATGAAAAACAGGTATAAAATACTATATGACAGTAACAAAAAAGTTGTTAAAAATAACAAGAATAGAGTTTAAAATGGGAGTGATTTGTAAAATATCCAAAAAGAAAAATATGCTTACAGTTCTGTTTCATATGGGTGTTGAGAGATGTTTCCATAGATCTCTTAATGTTGTTCTCAATCAGATTGATGCTTTTAACTTCAATATTTAAAAACAAAAATCTTCCTGGGGGAGCATGCCCCCGGACCCCCCTAGAGGAGGTTAGGTCCCCCCCCCACTTAAATCATGTTCACATGGATAGGATACTAAATACATTTGCACACATCTTGTGTCCATATCTTTCTGTTTTGGTGGTCATGCCACACCGTGCACATGCATGCATATGAGAGTCATGGTGAGATATCTGGATTAAGAGGTTGCTTTTTCTTTGCACAGCATGAAAGAAAGGCCAAATTAATGGGCTGTGATTTTAGTTTTTTTAAGCAGAGGTTGAGTTCAATAATTTGTACGACCCTCGGAGGATGTTGTAAAAATTGAAAGGAAAAAGGTTCCCCACCCCTGCTGTAAATAATAATAAAAACCCTTGATTTTTAACTTAACATCTCTGTCTCCTATTGATCTGAGTATATTATAAAGAATAGCCAGTTAATTGAAGCATTATAGCACAGGCCTTTGTCAGATGGTATATTACGCTGTTTTTTTTCTGCTTCGAATAGTTCTCTCTTTTTTCACCATACCTGTGTTTGCATCATTGTAACCAATGAGCACCTGCATGTGTATGAGAAAGGCCCTGACTCCATGTCGGCCCAGATTTACAAACTCCTGCAGGACAAGCTCCAGCTCAATTCTCGCACTGAATTTAAAAAAAGTGAGTGAGGGACTGCAATATAAGAGGGAAAGAAAGAGAAACTTTAAAACTGTTCAATTGTTATGATGTGTAAAGACTGATATTGTTCTATAATCGTCTGAAACTGTTAAGTCATGATGTGAAACGGTTAACAAAGAAAAAGGGACTCTCAAGCTGCTGCTACACTTTATTTTATTTATCTAAAATTAAGCACTTTTAAGATGCACATATTTTCAAAAGCTATTTTATTTATTTTCTCTATTTTATTTGTAAATGCAGCCCGAGAGGAACATTACACATATCCACAGTATTTACTGTATAGTTCAATGTTAATTGACAATAAATATTGTTGTTTTTGAATTGTACTTTATTTGATTGGCAGTCAGCTGTTGATTACATGCAGACGTTGATAAAGCTACAGGTCACTTCAATAAATATCACACTAATTCATGAAGCAAGTTAGACATTTTGATGTTCCGGACCTTTGCATGGGGAGATTTTCTCTAACTGGACCTCGTTGAATTTTAGTTGAAGACCCCTGCGGTAGACCATACAGGGGAACTAATCGCACATGGCCTAAGGGACTTACTTCAAGGCTGGGGACTGAAAGAGGAGAACATGATCTGCATGACCACAGACAGTGGAGCCAACATGGTTAAAGCTTTGGATCTTAACGCCTGGACTCGCCTGCAGTGCTTCGGTCACAGACTTCACCTGGCCATCGGTGAGTGAAACAAGTATTATATTAATATATGATTACAAATGATACGTTTCTTCATTTCGTGTGTGTGTGTGTGTGTGTGTGTGTGTGTGTGTGTGTGTGTGTGTGTGTGTGTGTGTGTGTGTGTGTGTGTGTGTGTGTGTGTGTGTGTGTGTGTGTGTATGTGTGTGATGCATTTCAATAAAATATATAAAAATCCATATCTACAAAACAAGAAAAAAAATAGTAGAATTAAAAATATAAATAGTTTAATGAAAATGTGAATCAAAATGTATTGTGTGATTAACCAATTAAGTCCTATTTAAAAAAAATATATATATATATATTTAGTAGTGATAATAAATATTGCATTCTACAAGCTAGGCCACACTTTGCATTGTTATGCAAAATAGTTGGCAGAGGAGGTTAAACCAGATTAATAAATCTTCATCTTCTATTTCTTAGAAAAAAGTGCCAAAGACCCTCGTGTTGATCGCACAGTGTCCATCTTGAAGAAAATGGTCAGTGCATTCTCCTTCAGCTGGAAGAAAAAGAGGGAGTTGGCTAGGCTTCAAACAGAGATGAAGCTACCTCCGCACAAACTCATCACCGACTCACCAACTCGATGGGGCTCCAAACTCGCCATGATTGAGAGAGTGTTGGAACAGGAAAAGGCCATTTCTGAGATCCTTAAGGCAGACAAGAAGACAAGGTGTTTGGTCCCTGGATACAACGAAAAGGATGTGATGGAGTCTGTAGTGAAGGCCCTGGGTCCACTACGGGACTTCACAGATGCACTCTCAGGTGAGTTTATTTAAATGTTTTATTATTTATATATTTTTTAATTAGAAAAGTGGCAATACAATCAATACAACTCAATATACAAACATAATTACTATTTGTCCTCTTTTTTTCTTTTCTTTTTAGGTGAGGACTATGTGAGTGTGTCTTATGTAAAGCCAGTGCTTCACCTGTTCAAAGAACACCTCTTAAAAGCGATGATCACGACACTGACCTCTCAGGAGAAATGAAGATGACCATTCTCAACTACCTCACTGACAAATACAAGGATCCCAAAACTGATGAACTGCTGGATATGGCTTCACTTGTTGATCCAAGGTTCAAAAGAAAGTACATTGACAGTGACAACTTAGAGAAGATACAAGCCAGAGCTGTGTCTGAGCTTGAGTCCTTGTTGACTGTCACTTACAAGCACAGTGTCCCGCAGCATCTTCATCTACCTCCACATCACAGAGCCTTGAGGCAGAAGCAAACCAGGGCCCCCACAAAAAGAAAGCTAAGAAAACACTGGCCAGCTTTTTGAAGACCTCTGTAACTGCAGCTGGCACATCTGCTGCTTCTCCATCCCTAAAAGAAGCAATAGATGCAGAATTGAAGTCCTACCTGTCCGTACCAAATGCAGACAGTGAAATGGATCCTCTGGAATGGTGGCAAAACCATGATGGAAACTTTCCAAGGGTTAGCCAATTAGCTAGAAAGTATCTCTGCATTCCGGCAACTAGTGCTCCCTCAGAGAGAGTGTTCAGCACTGGTGGCAATATTGTCACATGCCAAAGGGCAACTCTCAAGCCAGAGAATGTTGACAAACTGATTTTCCTGGCAAAAAATCTGTGATTGTGTTCTGTCAACAAGAAAAGAAAAGTAAAACAAGTTTAAAAAAAAGAAAACTATACAATGTGAACACATGCTCTAAAGCTGTCTAGTCAGGATTCAGACAGTATTGCACCTTTATTTATTGTCTTGTTTGATTCTGTTGGCTTATATTTTATTTTATATTAAGGTATTTATATAGTTTTTCCCTTCAGTTATGCTAAAGTCTTTTATTGCACTTCAAGTCTACTCTAAAGTTTACATTTTAATTGTTTGGCACTGACTTTTCCTCATTGATGTTTTATGTTTTACTTAGTTATGTTTTACCCTCCTTTTCATGTTTATTGATGTTCACTGCTCACTTGTTCATTCAGGGATTCATTTCTGAAATAAAACCAGCTTGAAATGCTATTTTGGTCTGTTACTCCTTTTTGTTTTAGTTTCTGTTACCTTGTAGGTGCTTGTACTGTTAAGTAACTTGAAAAATAACCATAATAACCGACATGAAAAAATATCGTGATATATATCGTCTATCGTGATACTGCTTGAAAATATCGTGATAACATATTTTTCAATATCGCCCACCCCTACTTGAATGCATCTCGGACCAAAACACATGATACTTTAGAAACTTTGTTGAGAAGACCATCGTAAGCATCCACAAGTAGTCTGTGACCAACACTCTCTCTGACAAAGGGCACACGGCTAAGAGCATCAGCTACAACATTTTGCGGGCCGGGAATATACTTGATGTCAAAATCATAACTGGCCAGCTTGGCCACCCAGCGTTGCTCACAACAGTCCAGTTTTGGCTTTGTCAGGATATGAGTCAGCGGGTTATTGTCCGTCCAAACCGTGAACTTGTGGCCCTACAGCCAATGACTAAACTTGTCACACACGGACCACTTCAGAGCCAGAAACTCCAACCGGTGCGCTGGATAGTTCTTCTGTGACTGAGAGTGACTTGCTGGCGAAAGCAATGGGTCTGGCACGTGTATCACCCTCCTGGACTTGAGACAGAACAGCCCCTAATCCATCCAGGGATGCATCAGCTGACAACAAGAATGGACGGTTGAAGTCAGGGTGAGCCAGGACAGCACTGCAGATTAGTGAAGCCTTTAGGTCACCAAAAGACTGCTCCTGCTCATGAGTCCAATCAGACTCACACAACCTCCTGCTCGACACTTTGACGTTAGGCCGTTTACTCTTTCTTTTCACACCTTTCAACAGGTCAAACAGCGGCTTGGCAACAGCAGAGAACCTTGGCACGAAATGCTGATAATAATTGACCATCCCAAGGAAAGATCTTATCCTCTTCTGAGACGTTGTCTTGCCATCCAGCTCCATGAGGTCTGTACTCGTCATGTTCCCGATGCTCTCCACCTTAGATGGATCAGTTGAAACACCATTCTCACCAACGATATGGCCGAGAAACTTCACTGTTCTCCGCAGGAAGAAGCACTTCTTGGGGGATAGCTTCAAGTTGTGACCGCGTAGCCTGCTAAACACCATCTCCAGGCACTGTAGAGCTGTCTCCTCATCAGGTGCAAACACCAGCAAATCATCCAAGTAGCACAGCAAGCTCAGATAATTCTGGTCACCAAAGATACTGGTCATCATGCGCATGAAGCTGCCAGGGCTGTTGCATAGACCTTGCGGCAACCGGTTTACTCGAACAGGCCCATTGGCGTTGTAAAGGCTGAGTACTTCTTGTCATCCTCGTGAAGGGGCATGTTGTAAAAACCTGAGGTCAAATCCATCGTACTGAACAGACAGTTGCCTCCCAATGCTGCCAAACAATCCCCTTGGTGGGGAAGAGGGTGGGCATCCTTCAGCGTCCTCTTGTTCAACCACCGAAAATCTGTGCAGATGCGGAGATCCCCATTTTTCTTCCAAACTAGCACCAAAGGGGAAGTATATTCACTGATTGATTTCCGGATTATCTCTTTCTCCTCCATCTCATTCAGCACTTGGCGTAGTTTTTGGTACTGACCAGGGGGCACTCTCCTGTATGGGAGCCTGAATGGTCTGTTGTCTGACAAGTGAATGCGGTGAACGAAAGCCTTCGCCTCACCACAGTCCAGATTATGACGTGAAAATATGTCCTCATACTGTAGAACAAGGTCAGCCATCTTTCCAACACAATCCGCCGACACTTCACACGAGTCAATGTCAACATTACTGAGCCAAATTGACATGAGTCGATCTTTGGCTGAATCTGTATCAGCAGCAGGCATACTTTTCTGCGTGTGACAGGACAGATGAATATCCGAGCTCTCAGCAACATCCATGTCTTCAAGTGCAACACAGGAGAATAAATCAGCCAACTTAGCATTACGACTCAGCAGAATAGACTTGGTTGTTGTGTTGACAAGCCTCAGTGGAACCCATCTATCTCCCCAAAGCGCGGTAACAAGCCTTGCAACCATGATGCCTCTGGGAATAGAGCGGGATGATGTCGGTTCTGTCATGACAGTACTGCCAGGTGCAGGGCTCGAGCTTAAGGACGTCCCGCCGTCGAAAAAAATAGTGTCGGGGAGGATAAAAAATAATTTTGGGACGAATTTGGGACGAGAGTTCAAATAAAAATACCCTGCTAACTCTACTACAAATGGCGATGAAAATGAAACCGACTGCACGTTTTGTGTAGCACACAGTTATTAAACCTCCTTGTCAACACACACGCACAAAACATTTAGAAACCCGCGAAATACACACACATGTAGCTACAGCTGTGCCGCTGGCTGTCAGCCAGCCGCCCAGCTGGCTGTGCCCGCGAATTCCTGGCTCAGGTCTAGCTCATGTATACAGTCTATGGTCTAGCTATGTACTGAGTGTGTGTATTTCGCGGGTTGAGTGATGTACAATGGCATCCCGTGGAGGAATTCTGAAATGTTTTACCATTACATCACAAAAACGCACAGCAGAACCAGACCCTGGAGCGCCGGTCTCTTTATTTACTTCCTCCTCTTCATCCCCTATGGGTAATAAGGCTGAGATGAGAACTCTCCATCGTATTTAGTCCTTAGCAATATGCTGCGCCTCTCCTCATGTAGGGATGGGTAGGGATGGGTACCGAGCCCCGGTATTAAACGGGCCCCGGGCCGGAATTATTAAAGACAGTGGTAACGTTAAGCTCCGACGTTATCGGACTTTTTATCGGTAGGCCTACTGGAGACATTTAAAAAATATATGTCATATGTATTATTGCTACATACACATTATATCGCAGTTTTAGTTTCACCAACTCCGTTTCTAATATGCAATAAGACTACAACATGCGTCGATGATGTATTTTCGAGCTTTCCAATCCAGACAAGATCTCTCTCTCCCGTCTGTGTGCGAGGGGGCGGGGCCGTTTGTAAAGGTCTCCTGACTGTGTTACAGACTGTCATCCTGGTTAGTGGTTACTCTGGGTTCTGTCTTCAGGACACAGTGTTGGATTTTTTTGTTAATTGGATGGGACTTGATTGGATTCAATATTAGAGTAATTTTCACATTTGTGTGTTTGTTTAAATATATTTGGCCTTTGTTTATGTGATTGAATGATTTACTCAAATAAAAAGGTTGATGAATTATCATCTAATGATTTGTATGATGTTTTATTTATGTTAAAGGTCACTTTGAATGATTTTAACTAATGATAATGTAGAAAAACTAACATTTTAAATTCGGGACGGTCCACATTAATTTTGGGACGGCTTAGATTGTATTTCGGGACGGTCCCGGGAGGATGGGGAAAAAAGTTAGTCGAGAGCCCTGGCCAGGTGAAATGACTGTGTTTTTGGGTAGTTTACCCCATATGAGATACTCACGACCAGGTTCAAGACAAGTAGCTGAGTTACATCTGACTGTCCCAACCTTGAAGGGAACCTCCTCTCCTTTCCAGGGGTCCAAGCCTGACAGCATGGACAGGAAACGTTCAATCTCTGGGTCAACGGCTGGACAAGGACCAGACACAGTCTTCCAATAGGACTCACACAGCTTAGATTGACGCAGAACATGTTTTATGACATTTGTTCCCAATATCAATTCATCGTGCTGCCCTGGGACTACAAGTGTGGGGACCAGAATCTTACAGCCATACACTTCCATTTTCACATCAAACGCACATTTAGGCTTGACACGTAGTCCGCCACATCCAATGAGAACCACATCTACATCAATGCGTCTTTGGTCAGTTATTACTCCAGCTTCTCTCAGTCTCACTTCAGCATTTTCACTAATGCTGCAGGCCATCGAACCACTATCCAACATGCCACCAATCACAGTATCATTCATCATAACAGGTGTGTAGAAAAGACTGTCACTATTACCAACCCTGTGGATATTCTGATAGACAACAACAGAGCCATCACAAGAGTCTTTTACTGAATTGTAAACAGTCTCAGCATCTGACATATCATCAGTGTGGGAGCTAGTGACATGACCTGTACTTCCTCCCTCAGAATACAGGTCCGCTAGTTTCCCTGAGACTGGGAGCCTCTTGTGGGGCAGTTCGGTCTGGTGTGGCCAGGAGCAAAACAGCCAAAGCATAGTCTTTCAGACATACAATGTGAAGTGGTTGTGTGGCTAGCATCATTACAAACCTTGCAGGCAGGCTCTCTGGAACGTTTGCCACTTGAGCTGGGGTGAAACCTCCCACCTTGGGTCGGACGAGCTGTATCACGCTGCTGTACTTTGTCCATCATTCCCTGAAAAATGTCCACCATCCTAGAGAGCAACATCTCCTCTGACTGTTGGAGATTGTGTGCCAGACCTGGCACAGGAGCATAACATGCAGCAGAGCGGGGCTCGGACACAGCTGGTACGGTAGATGAGGAAGGGGACGGGGAGTGGAACATATGCGGCTGAGATTGGGGAGAGAAGGACATAGGGCTTGGAGCTTGGCATTGCTCAGGTATTGCTGGCTTTTCCATTAGTGAACTGAGCTGCTCGGAGGTGACAGTGGCAGTATGACTTTGTAACTGACCGACATTAGCAGTCCTGCCGTTAGCTCTTATCTCCCTCTGATAATCATCAATCCTCAGCTGTACATCACGCGAAGTCCATTCGTGGATTGGTTTGCACTTTAAAACACAGGCAAGTTCTGGATCAGGGCAATACTTAACAAACATGAGAGCCACCTCATTGTTCATGTCCTCTGTCTGCTTTCCTTGTCTGCGCAGGCTCTCAATGGCTAGGTCAGCGGCTCTGTTCACTCTTATCCAGTAATCTACTGGGCTCTCTTTGTGCTCAGGCAATGTGGCATACAAGTCTGCAAGGGGAAGGCATGAGGAAGCATCACTGAAATACTGGAGAAGAATATCATATATCAGTTCTGGTCTATTCTTTACATCAAGCAATGTATTGCTGCGCAGGGCAATCTTCACAATGTCTCTGGCCTTGCCCGTCAGATGACTAACTATTTCCTCCGACTGTTCCTGCACCGGAAAACCTTGTTTTCTGATGTAAATCTTAATAACATCAATCCAGTCGTGGACTGAAAGTTTGTCAGTACTATCACCTCTGAATTTCTGTAACTCTCTGTCAGGTTTAACATGTACTGTCACACGTGGGATGTCATGTCTGGTAGTCTCACATTGTGTATTGTTATTCACAGAAGCAGCATTACAATCAGTATTCATGTTTACAACACCAGCTGACATCAGCTTTGCCACAATAGATTCACCGATTTGTGCTCCTAACTGTCCTACCATGTCTGTTAGATGATGAATGGCTTCTACATCACTACCAGGGGTGGAAGTATATGGACCCTCCCTCACAGACACTCTAGCGGGGGTATAACCAGGGCTCTGACCCAACCCAGTGTCAGCATAACCATCCGGTTTAGCTGTCCCTACTACTAGCAAGGTTACTAAGCCAAGCACCTCTTCCTTTTGGCAAAATAGGACTTGAAAATGAATTTTCCATGTTCACTGTTGAGACTGTTGATCATAAAATGTACTAGCGTTGTGTTTAACTTTTAAATAAAATGAATGAAGCATACATGGAAAGACACTGAGTAATACACTAAGGACAGGCAATGTAAAACATGAACCCTACAACCACATTCCTTCACAAACTAACCACATAGTAACCTTGAGTGAAGATCAGGATATCTGCACAGCATCCGCGGCGATGAGCATCAAGCTGATCTGACGATCCGAAGGGTCATGGCACCAGTGTAACGGGTCACAACCGTAAGCGACCTGTTATCGATCAGGAAACGACAGCGAAGCATCTGGGTGTCTTTTCTGGCATTTATTCTGTGAACAAAAATAATATTCTCTTTACATCCGCGTTGCACATCCTCAGCAGTGATCACTTCAATGTCTTCTAGTAGGCTATTTATTTATACATTGAGAAATTATTAAATTACCAAGAAAATCTTATTTATAAGTAATTATGTAAAATAGAAACATACCTGAGAACAAAAATAATATTCTCTTTACATCCGCGTTGCACATCTTTACAAAAGAAAACAAAGAAAACTCAGAAAGTGTTGACATGTAAACAAAGAAAATGATGCAGATCGCGTCTATTTCCCGCCAAAACCACACCGTAGATATCACTCAAAAATACAATTTCTTAAGGTGGAAACTTAACAAAAACGGGTTAATAATATACCCAAATTGACACTTAACAACATACGTCACTTTCATAAATTTAAATAGCCGGTTTACCACACCAAATTGTAATGAACTATAACACAATTCCTAGCACAGTTTACCCTCAGAAGTGATCACTTCAATGTGAGGGGAAAGCGGAAATGACATACAGGAAATGGGAAAAGATGTGCAACGGGAAAGTGTTCCCACCAGAAACATAACTCAAAAATATCAAAAGGAAACAATCTCATAAAAATTAAATTCACAACCAATTATAAATCGTAATTTATAACTAATAATTATGTCTACACATTTTTAACTCCGTTACGCTAACATATTTCAATTTTATTTAACAACATATTGGCTTCATCACAGAGTCAAACATTAAGATTCATGTTGCTGGCAACATAATTGATCCACGCGTGAAGGACAGGGAGCATGGGGTTTTCTTCTGTTCCAGACCTTCGCCTTTAAAGATCGACTCTTTCTCTTTTACTCTGGTTTCTTTCACTTCTCGTTCCATCACAAGATTTCTACAGGAAGTATTGATCATGCACGCATCTGCAGTGCATTCATGAAGAATGTGACCTGTAAGTAATTGTGCTGTCCCCTGAGGATGCCTGGTGAAAGGTGAAGTCAGGTAGTCTGATTTCATTTCATGGTTTCTTGGTGTAGCCTATCCTGTGTCCTACAGAAAAGCATAAATAACCCAGCTATTGATCAAGAATAAGCCACTGCTGAAGTAAAATTATAACATGTCGAATTGGTGATGGGAAAAGGACATGATAATATAGAAATTGCTCTAATTTATGTTTGCTTCTAGCCAGGAGCCAGTAGTCAGAAGATAACTAGAGTACACACCTAAAGGTTGAACAGGTCAGATCTATGCTCTGTACATGGCTTGATGTGTGATTGTTAGATAGCGATGCAATGTGACAGCCAGCAGAAGCTCAGTCCTCCGCTGAGCTTCTACTCTGACAGATACAGAACAAACAAGTAACTAGTGTTGTCACGATACTAACATTTTGGTTTCGATACCGATACCAAGTCAAGAATTGCGATTCCGCTTATTTTCTTAAAAAAAGAGAAACAGTCTTAAATGTAATTATTGTGCTTTATTTCACACCAGAACCATAACCATAACACACTTTTAAACAATGAGAACAATAAACAAAATAAATGACAATAATTCGTATTAAATAAAATTAAGCATCATCTCAAACAACTTTTTTGTTTTATAAAATATAATTTTTTTTATATTTAACATAAATAATTATTGACAAAATGTATATTGCAGATGTTAGCCACATTGGTAAGTTAGCTAAAAAGATAGCCATATTAGACAGTTATCATTGCCATTAATTGCCTCGTCAAACTACGAAAACGTTCGTTTGTCACAAAATAAATTACACTTGTTTGACTTAGATTTGAGGGCATGGCTTGAGCATGATGTAATTATGTTATCTATCACATTCGCTAACCTGTCTGTCTTTAAATTCTTTAAACAGCTCTGGATGCCGGTCGGCGGGTGCTTAGCCAAGTTTGATGTGTTGGCTCCCTTGGTTTGCAGGGATCTAAAACATTTCTCACAGTCAGGCCTCGTGGTGTCCGTAGGCTTGCCCTCACTGTCAGAGATATAGCTCAAATACTTCCAAATTTCGCTTCTGGCGTCTTTTTTGTCAACAAGCCGAGGCGCAGCGGCAGTTGCACTCCCACTTGCAGCCATGCTTCTCGTTTTCTCATATGCTCTGGCACCTAGCGGTGGCCGAGTGCACGAGAGAGGGGAGGGACATAGAGCGTGCTTGAGAGGGGAGGGACTGCAGGGCAGGCACGGCTGCAGTGCAGGGAATGGAAGCGGAGCGCTGAACACACACGGCTCTTATTAAAACGACGCTTTCTCACCGGAGTACTTTTCCCCGTCATTCTTAAAGTACCGATACTAATGAAACGGAGGAATCGTACCGTTTTTAACGGCAGGGTATCGCGGTACCTTTCAAGTATCGGTACACCGTGCAACACTACAAGTAACTCAAAACCTTCCAAAAGCCCCAGCACATGTGTTTTCTTCAAGCTCCTCTTCCATTTAATACTGCATGCACGTAAATATACCGGCAACGTGGAGAAATAAAATGTCAATATATACCGAATGTGTTCCTTTTCCTCTGACCTTTCAGAAGTTATGAAGTACACCAACTCATATCAGAGCTGCTGTTGTGCAAGAGATATTGCAACCTGATCAAAACAGGTTATAACAGCAGCAGCATTTAAAACATAAAAAAGAGCCACCAGTTTCTCAAATCATACCAGATGATGAGTTAATGTTTCAAAAGATTCATCAGGATTGAATGAGTTATCAGCAGCTTATAAGCGCCCTCTTCTCTTGATCGATCATTTACAAATCAAACATGCATCATCATAACTCCATCCTAAAAACTGCCATCAATGTGATGGGTGTGGGGAGGCCTCGTAATGCATCCCAAGGTTTCAATTTGGCCGATTACTGATGGGAGTAATCATTCTGCCTGAGCGATGGATCATGAGTGAGTCTCCTTGGGGAGAACATAAACACCAGAATGTTAGGGTGAGTGAAGCAGGCAGGACCCAAATGCAGAATAAACAGAAAAAACTAGGATCACCAGGGTGGCTGGAGGGGGTCCGGAGGACGGGTTTGGACTGAACGCCCAGGAGCACAGCGGAGGACCCGGAAGGGATCTCGGGCGGACGGCCCGGGGGCAAGGCAGAGCTCGCGGTGGGTGTCTCAGGCGGACGGCCCGGGGCAAGGCAGAGTTCACAAAGGGGCGAAGGCCACAGCGGGCGAACTCAGGGGGCTGGGCATGAGGGCGAAGACAGCGGCTGGAAGAGTCAGGGGGACGAGCCCGAGGGCGAGGACCGCGGCCGGGAAAGTCAGGGGGCCGGGCTCGAGGGCGAAGACCGCGGCACTCAGGGGGCCGGGCTCGAGGGCGAAGACCGCGGCTGGGGAACTCAAGGGGCCAGGCACAAGGACGGGCAGGAGCTGGTGGAACCCCTGACGGGTCAGACGAGACCCTGGACGGAACCTGGGCTGGTGTCAGTGGGACCCACGACGGAGCAAGGGCTCGGTCGATGGGACCCGAAACAGGACAGGACACGGTGTTGGCAGGAAACCCGGCGGAGCAGGTGTCGGCGGGACTCCCAACAGGACAGGATATGGTGTTGGCAGGACCCCCGGCAGAAGAGCAGTCGGCGGGACCCCCAACGGCACAGGACACAGGGTTGGCAGGACCCCCGGCAGAAGAGCAGTCGGCGGGACCCCCAACGGGACAGGGCACAGGGTTGGCAGGACCCCCGGCAGAAGAGTAGTCGGCGGGACCCCCAACGGAACAGGACACAGTTGGCAGGACACCCGGCAGGAGAGTAGTCGGTGGGACCTCCAACGGCACAGGACATAGGGTTGGCAGGACCACCGGCAGAAGAGTCGTCGGCGGGACCCCCAATAGGACAGGACCTGGAGTTGGCAGGACCCCCGGCAGAAGAGCAGTCGGCGAGAGGGGACTCGAGATGGTCGGTTCGCCGACAGAACACGGGGGGCTGGAGTCGGCCGGAATGCCGACAGGACACGGGGAGCCGGAACCATGGCTGCTGGGGCCAGGACTAAGGCTGGAACCATGGCTGTGTGGGCCGGTTCTGGAGCTGGAACCATGGCTGTATGGGCCGATACTGGAGCAGGAACCATGGTTGCTGGGGCCTGTGCTGGAGCCCAAAGCATGGCCACTGGGGCTCGGGTTGCTAGCCTGGACTTGCGACTCCTTCTCTTATGAGCCTTTTGGAGGCTCAGTGGACCTCCAAAAGCCAGACGAGTACCCGAGAATGGCTCCTGGACAGGAGCAGGAAATGGGGAAGATGCAGGGGTTGACTCCAGACGGAACACACCGAGACGTATGGTGTCAGGTTGGAAATTGGGAGGCAGGGGGCTAGCATGCCTGGGGCTAGCAGGCCGGGAATCACATGTCTGGAGGAAGTCCATAATCCAGCCAGGTAAAAACTTCACTAAACATGGTTTCTCTGTTGCCAACCGGTGCGCCTCTACCAGAGCGGCCCTCTTCTGCCGAACACTGGACGCTCCCTTCCACCAATCAAAGCAGCAAGCCAAAAAAAAGGTAAAATGACTTAATTCCACCTCAAATGGATCATCTGCTGGGTCCATTTCTGGTTGGTTCATTCTGTTCATAGACTGTATATATAAATGGACGTAGGGTCCGTGACGTCACCCATAGGATTCTGCAGAGTGGCCGAGAAGCCTTTAGTAGGCGGAGTCGGCCACTAACGGCTCGACAGTGACGTCAGAGTTCAACTCCCGCCTGCTCCAAATAAGGGCAAAGAGGCGGGACCTGCTGCCACCGAGCTGGAAGTTCCAGAGCTAGCTGAAGCTACCAAGCTAAGCTAACATGCTCCCCATCTGCACACTGCCGTCGCATTTTACCTTTCTAAGGTAAGCGGCCATGAAACTATTCAGCAAAACTATAAATAATAATCTAAGTTATTGAGTTTTTAGCATAATACTTCAGAATCTTAAAATCCCTCAACGTTTGTATGCAATTGTGCTAAATTCAACACTGGAATCAAGCAAATATTAATGTTTGCATGACATTAGTTATTTATATTTTGATATCACTTAACTATACGTTTAATACATTTAAGTCAAGCTAAGGTACATGTGATGGTAGCTAGTTAGTGCTCTTACCTGTGAGACCTCCTCCAATAATAACCAGACTGTATCATTAAAACTAAGTACCAGTTCTAGATCCTTGACTTTAGACAAACAATTCAAAAGACAACATGTATTTAAAGACCAATCTTTATTTGAATGTGCCTCTTAACCTGAGATATTAGTTATACAGTAATAGTATTGACAATCTAAAAAAACTCAACAGTCATCTTTATGTTTCTTATTGTCTAAAGCATTTATTATTTTCATTTTCCCCCTCTCATATTCAGTGTGGACGGATTGAGACAGCGTGGTGTCCAGAGAGCTGCAGAGACTTCAGGGAGAAACCTCCATGTGATGGACGTCCTGTCTGTTGGTTTGGAGAGGACTGAGGGTCTGTCCTCAGCGAGGAGGACCATGGCTGATGGAGGAGCCCATGCTGGGCAAAGCTGATACCAACTGCACAGGCCTAGTCTGTCATTTTATTTGACTAAATGTGTTCACTTATACATTTAATAGGTTTACACCTTCTGTCCATATGTGCTTTTTATTTAAAACATTCGATTAACTTTTGGTTCACATTTCAATAAATTGTATTTGTATTTGCACTCCTTTTGTCCATTATTCTTACTGAAAATGTTAGATTACACATTCACATCTGACTGAAGATTGGCCCCATTTATTTGTGACGTTGCAAACTCTGCGGTACAAGTGATGTGAAGCTCATAAAGTGAGGCAAATAGAAATAATCAGCTGATGGAGTGTAGATGTGGAAATAGGTGCATTCGATCAGCTGACTGTTTTTACAATAAAAGTAGTTTCTTAGTGTACTGGTCTTAAAATCTCATAACATCAGCTTTTAATGTTCCTCTTGGATGTTCTTCTTGACCCTCAGAGAAGGAGAAAATGTTGCGTCTTTCAGGCATGTCCTTTCCTAACAAAAATGTACAGGAAACATAAAACATATTATTGCAGAACAAGTGTGTTATTTATGAAAGCGGTGTGTTTGTGTGTTTAGGGGCTGTAGATATAATTATTTTGTAATTGTAATGTTTTTTTTTATTTCAACAGTGAGCTACAAAGACAATCAGATTATGAATGAACAGTATGAAGTTCATCAACATTGAAATATATGTTCAAAATAATATTTAACTGTTATCAAAACGTAGTGCAACTGTAGAAGCTTGCTCTGTTGTCTCACTCAAAGAATAACTTTTACTACGTTTTTTCAGACAATATTCAGAGATAAATAGTAGCAGTTCTCACTATGTGTTAAATATCTTTGCCTTCAATACATTAAATTAGAAAGCTGACAAAGTCATATTGCTTGTTAACATCTAAATGTAACTTTTTGCATGGAAAAAACCCTCAACTTAACTGATGTGTAGGTGATCTAGTATTTAGTATTGTTTAATGGAATGTATATCAGTGTATTAAAGTCAATACTTCATTCATTTAAACCAATATCTTTCTTGATTCTTTGTACAGTATGACAAATAGAGTCTTTGTACCTGTGCTGAAGTTCACTGCTGTGAGGAGTCCAGTTCTGTCTCTCACTCTCTGGTCCAGCCTGTCTGCATCACCTGGACACCTTAAACAAACAGATATATAAGTACCATGTGTACAAACAATATAACTGATTCTCTTCTGTTGAACATGTTGGATTGTGTATTGTCCGAGTCAGGGTCTTTTTATTTACTGTAACTTTGGAAGTTGTGTTACCAATGCTTACTGTTTATTTGATACCCATTTGGTAATGCAATTAATAAAAACAACAAGGTTTGGGTTCGTTCTTCAGATGACTGTGACGTTAACGTGTAAGCTCAATAATGAACTCCAGCTCAACCAACCATATTGTAATATCTAAGTAATCATCTTGAAATATGACATTATTATTCGTAATATACACACATCTTATTGTGAGGTTGATTTCACATACACTACTTCGACATTAGCTTGTCTACATACTTGAGCATAGCCAATTTAAATTAACCTTAGCGATGTATACAGTTCTACCTACATAATAAAATATCTCTAAGTTACAAGGATGTAACCTTATTTTATCAACCTTTCTTTTTTTTTTTTATTTATTCTACTAAAATCATACAAAAACAAAAACGTATAATTCATACACACAAATGAACAAAATTAGTAGAAGCGGGAGGGCTGAAGCATAGCTTATGGGGAGTAGCCCTCCCGTGCATCATCATTAGCATCAATATAGTAATGGCACATATTTCGTCAAAAACGTATAGAAATTAAGGAGTACAAAAAAATAAAAAAAACTAACGAAAACTGGAAAAAAAATAAAATAAATAAAATAACAGTTAGGGCAAGAAAAAAGTAAATGCATATATAAGCAACACTGGGAATATCAAATACTTGTTAGCTGGAGTAATCTGCAAATATAATTGTTTTTACTTTAGTTTTGAATTGTTGATGACTAGTAATACTTGAAAGGTCTGAGTGAAGTCCATTCCACGTTCTAACTCCGATTATGGATAAGCTGTGTGATTTGATGGTTGTTCTACAGGGCTTGCTATACAACCAGTTAGGATGCCTGGTTGGGTATTTCCTAACTGTGGTTTGGAACTGCTTTTGAATGTTAGTAGGCATTTTGTTATGGTAAATGTTGTGCATAATCAGTACTGTTTTAAGTTTTACTATATCAACAAATTTGAATAGATTGAGTTTTTTGAATATGGGAGTTGTGTGTTCATATTTACCAACACCACAGACTATTCGTAATACTTTTTTTTGGGATGTTATTATTTTTTGTAGATTTGTTGCGTACGTGTTTCCCCATATTTCGGAGCAGTAATAAAGGTAAGGGAGAAATAGACTGTTATAAAGAGTTCTGAGTATTTTTTCCTCGAGAATGTTCTTAGTACGATACAAAATACCTATTATTTTTGACAGTTTAGTTTGTACATAATTTATATGATGCTTCCAGTTGAGTTTTTCATCAACAATGAGTCCTAAAAATTACATGCACCAACTTTCTCTATCTCAGTATTGCAAATCCGTATAATACAGTCATTTCTACTCTCAGACTTTGTATTGAATAACATGTAATTTGTTTTGGCCACATTAAGGGATAATTTATTAACTGCAAACCAGTTACATAGTATTTCCAATTCTGCATTAACAATTTTAACAAGATCACCAAGATTATGATGGGAGCAGAGAATGGTGGTATCATCGGCAAACAAAATGAATTTTAACATGTCTGAGGTGTTGATAATGTCATTAATATAAATCAGGAACAGTTTTGGACCTAAGATTGATCCTTGAGGGACTCCACATGTTATAGGAAGATTGTTTGATTTCGCCTCGTCTATGTCCACATATTGTAGCCTATTTATCAGATAACTCTTGACCCATTCTTTGGCTTGACCCCTTATGCCATAATGTTCTAATTTGTGAAGCAGTATGGTATGGTTCACAGTATCAAAAGCCTTTTTAAGGTCAATGAATATACCAGCTGTAATCATTTTTTTTCAATGTTGTTGGTAATTTCTTCAACCAATTCAATTACTGCTGAAGAAGTAGAGTGATTTTTCTGAAATCCATATTGGCTGGGGCATAGTATATTAAATTTGCTGAGGAATGACTCCAGACGGTTGTTAAAGAGTTTTTCCAGGATTTTTGAGAATTGTGGTAGTAAAGAAATCGGTCTATAATTATTAAAACTAGATTTATCACCAGATTTGAAAACCGGAATTACCTTCGCGATTTTCATTTCATTGGGAAAAATACCTTGTTGAAACGATTTATTGCATATATTTACTAGGGGGGCTACAATATTTGGTGCAACTTGTTTAACAATATTCATACTAAGTCCTAAATAATCTTTGGACTGTTTACTATGTTGAGTATTAATAATATCAAGCAGTTCATTTTCTGTGATTGGGTTCAGGAACATACTCTGTTGGTTGCAGTTTTTCAGAAAATCATCCACTTTAGATGAAGTTGGGCTGATTTTACTCGCCAGGTTGCGGCCAATTTCAGTAAAGAACTCATTAAAGCTATTTGCAACATCCGTTGGGGTTTTTCCTTCAGTTTGGAATTTCTTGAATTCGTTTCTGTTGTCAGTTCTTTTCTTCTTAATTATGCTATTTATTACCTTCCAAGTGGTTTTCATATCTCCTATGGCATTTTCTAATTTTTCAGAGAAGTATCGTTTTTCACAGTTTCTAAGGATTGTAGTCAATTTGTTTTTATACAATTTATAACGGCTTTCATCTTCAGTGCTTTTACTTTTCAAAAAAGTCCTATATAGTGCATTTTTCTTACAGCAAGCGTTTTTCAGTCCACGAGTGAACCAGGGTTTTGAGTCATTATTATTCCTGTTGCCAATCTTAATTTTAATATATGGACAACATTCATTCATGTTTTGCATGAAAATCCTTACAAACTCATTATAGGATTTGTTTACATCTTTAATCTCAAATACTTCTTGCCATTTTTCATTTTTTAAGTTAATATTTAATTTATTTAGAGAACTGTCATTTAATGTCCGTTTAGTTATGTATGTCTTTTGTTCTTTATTATTTACAGGTTCTCTTCCGCAAATTGTGAATATTGGCAGGTGATCACTGACATCAGTGATGAGGGCCCCACTATGATGTTCCGTTTCAAGGACGTTAGTGAAAATGTTATCAATTAACGTTTCAGTAGTGCTAGTTAACCTGGTTGGTTTGGTTATTAGAGGGAGAAGCCCGAGAGAAGAAAACATATCCATAAAGTGTCTCGCCTGTTGGAGCGAGTTGTATTTTAATAAATTAACGTTGAAATCTCCACACACATAAAGGTTTTTAATTCTATGAGGTCTGAGCATTTTTTCTACTTGTTCATTAAATTCCTCAAGATTGCTTCCAGGCTTTCTATACATGCATGAGACGAGTATATGTTTGTTCTGTTTTAGCTCAATGTCTACGGTGACAGATTCAAGGAGGTTGTTGCAACAGAGGGAAAGACTCTCTACCAATCTCGCAGAGAGTGTGTTTTTAACAAACAGTGAAACCCCTCCACCTCTTTGGAGCTTGCGATTCATATGAAAAGCCACATAATCGGGTAAAAAATTGTCAACAGTGTTTGAGTCTGTTTGCCAGGTCTCTGAGATTGCAATGATGTCAAAAGATCTATTTATGAGTTGAAGATATAATTTGATTTTGTCACTATTTGCATTAAGGCTACGGGCATTAAAGTGTATTAATGAAAAACCATTAATAGCTTTAAGTTCTAAGTTAAAAAGTGTTTCACTATAGTAGCAGCAGTTGTTGGTAAGATTCCTGAAGAAATTAGAGTCTGGGTCAATGTGGGAGTCGAAACAGTTCTGTCTTATTAGATTTTCATCAAAGAGATTTAAATCCTTAGAGTTCACTCCGGTCACTGTGGTCACTGGGACTGGGTGATTTGAGTCCATGGTGCATACACGGAGGTAAGTTCATGACTGATCATACAATACAGAGGATTTATATTAACACACAGGACAAAATACAAAACTGAATATAACGGATTATTATCGAGTGGTCGATGTAACTTTTGACTCACGCTTAATGAATGAAGTAAGGGAAAATAGCGCATAGATATAATTGCATTATTTGTCAATACTTTACCAATAGCGGGAGTAATATTCTTATCCTCAGAGTTCATTAAAATATAGATAAATCCACACTGTCCTTCACAATCGATACTTTTCCTTCGTTTGTTTTAATGAATATTTTACAGTCCCTGATCCAGGTAGCTTCGATTTTGTTCCTCTTCCTCAGGTCTCTCGCAGTTCTTGCGATATCCGCGTTCCTTTTCGTGAGGTGCTCGTTAATGTAGATTCCGGTCCCTTTCAGTTTCTTGGCATTTATCATCATACGAACTTTTGTCTTTCTGCTCACAAGTTTTATGATCACCCTTTGGAATCCACTTTCCGACGGCTTCCCAAGTGTGTGGCAGATCTCAATCTCCTCAGACTTCAGGTACACGCCACGATCGTTAAGTGCCTCGAGCACCTGTGTTTCGACCGAATCATGTCCGTCTTTGTCTGTAGAAGGCGCAGAATCTCCTTTCACTACCTGGGAATATGGTTTTATGATTTTTAATCCGGTCACGATAACATCCTCTTTTCGGGTGTGTTGTTCAAGCTCCTCGATCCTTCTCTCCAGCGTGACAATCTTCTCGTCTTTTTCCTTCATTATCCTCTCCATGCTTCCGATCGTTTCCAGCAGTTTTTTAATTGTTATGCTGTCATCCTTCCGGGTCTTATTTAAGTCACTTATATCCTTGGTAATACTGGATAAAGCGTCCTTAATTTCTAGGAGATCAGCGTTCGCTGCGTTCGCAGCATTCGCTCGTGTCGCCATCGTGTCATTCAGGTGTGCATGCAACCTCAAACAGAAGCCGTTTGTTCAACAGTATTATCCCACTTAACGCTTAACACTTGTCTATTTCGTTTTAACCTTTATATATACAGTCTATGATTTTAACTTGGAGGTTACGATTAGCATCGTTAGCACCGATGTAGCTACCACTCGCTTACATGCTAACCCAAGCCTTACCATTCATTACGTAGCTGATTAAAATCATTAACACATAAATAAAGCACTCGAATTTCACTTACCGCATTCATGCACCATCTGTTTTAAACGCAGAGCGAGTCACAATAGTCCGATATATAAGCATGAAGAACAAAGCCACGGCCGGCTACAAGTTGTGTTTCCTGGATGAGCTGAGCAGGTAGAGTCCCTGTAGCTAGCTTCACGGAGTAGGTAGCAGAGAGACAAGAAGCTAGCAGCAGCAGTAGCTTGACAGAGCCGTCACTCAATGTGACCACGCCCTAATTTATGCACAAACTTTAAGACCTAATATAAATAAAAGGGTCGCGTTAGAAAACAATTCACTCACATATTCATAATCATGAAGGTGGAATCTAACTATATCGATAATAAAATGTATGGAGCCAGGGGTAGAAACATGGGGGTCTATGGAAATTGCTCCTTTCTGTAGCCATCGCCTATCGGACAATATATGAACTGCAGTGTGTGGCACTTCCGTATTGGCGTCCCGGTGTCGGTACACGATGTGTTCGGGGGCCGTCTCTTACCAATGACGTCACGCATTGTGATTGGCTGTACGGTAATTTACCCAGGGGTGCTCGGGGGCAAATCACATCTACAGATCATGACGAACCGAATTGAAGTATTCCTATACTCCTAGCGTGTGAAAAACATGTTAAAAAAACACAAAAACGGAGCAATGGCTGTACGCCATTGGCTGTACGGCAACTCAAGAGGACCATCATACACTATCAAATTCCGAACATTTAAACACAGCCTACACTTAATTCTTTACCTTGTCCGTTATTATATGTAGAAGATATTACTTTTTTCTCCGTGATGTTGTTTCCATAGAATCATTTTCCGTTTCACAGAACACAAATTGGGTTGTTTACATAATTATGTTTACACTACTACTCCCATACTCCTAGCGTGTGGCTGCGATGCTAGCTTTGCGGCTAGCATTTTAAATGGAAATATACATCGAAACATCATGTTTTAGTAAAAAGAAGGCCCCACTTATCATCTACTCTCTAAGACGATTCCAGGGATGCCTGACTTGAGTTTCTAGCACCAGGGAAAGTGGACAAAAGTGCCCCAGGTCAGCCTCTTAATTTACCCAGGGCCTAGTGCTTGGCTTTGGGCATGACAATTCAGGAAACTGCCCTGAGTGTTTTATAGACAGCGTGGGTAAATTACCGTACAGCCAATCACCAGAGTTGGGTGTAACGCGTTACTGTAATAATATTACTTTTGTCGGTAACGGAGTAGTGTAACGCGCTACTTTCAGGGGCGGCTGGACCAGAAATCAGTCGTTTAGTTGCCAACTATGAAACAGTATCAGGAATCAAAGATGCAAAGAAAAGCAATCGTCACCATGAACAAACAGAGACAGTTCAGAGGGCATTCTTTGAGAAAGTCAAACAGCTCACAATGGTAATGGAGGAAATGGGTAATCCCTTTGAAGAGGAGTCAGGAGATCTTCTTACGCTCGACACCAAGGACATCGCGGATCCTTCTGCTGCTCAGCTAATTGCGACGCATCACGAGAGAGGGAAAGAAAAGTTCAATTCCTTCATGGCTAATCTACAATGTGAGAATGACTGCTCCTTCTACCAGCCTATCAAAAACAACAGGATAACCTTCTTCACAAATGAGCCAAAGTCTGCAAGCAAATCCGAGACAAAGTTACTGACGGAAGACTGCAATTTGTTTTCCCGCCTCTTCATCTCCTGCCAAAACAGACAGTGTGACTTGCAAGAGTTCTTCAAACACGAGAATCAGTCTTTTCCGGCCTCACTCAGTAACAAGCGGAAACTACACACATGTACGAAATCGGATTTAGTGGTTGTACTACAAGCCAACGTTACGCTTCCAGAGACAAAGCCAGAGTCTGACGTACTCATTGTAGATGGAGCTGCGCTGGTAAATACAGTAGCACCACAAACACCAAAGACATTTGAAGAGTATGCCAGAAAGTGTGAGAGAGATTTTCTTTTCAGCAATGTTGATGGAAGGAATGGAGGCTGGAGTCCGCTTTATATCAAACACTGAGTTTAATGAGAGCCAACGGCCGTGAGTGAGCTCAAAGCGTTTACACAACATGCTATGAGAAAACCCTCCAACTCACTGAAGCATTACACAGAAAACACAGACGATCTACCGGAGAATCCGGGAGGGGCCTCTATTTCGCGCGTCTTCTGATCGATAATCACCAAGCACATGGATTCAGAGACAAAGACAGTCTGTTAAAGTCCTCTGGCAGTTAGTCACAGTCCCCCAACAGGAAAGCGGAACCTTTAACCCTTTAACCTTTAAACCTTTAAACCCCTGCTCTAAGTTATGGCAGACCTATGTGAAACACAAAATGCTTTTTGGTACAAACACTTAAACAAAATATTTCCCTCACAGATCCACGCTTTTATCAATTCATTGATAACCAATTAACATTAGTCTAAGAATATTTTCAGTCACTACTTGAATCAAATAAAACGTCCTCAGAGTTGTGTGGATTCCTCATTACATTAATCACATCAAAAGCAGAATAAGATTGAAACAGTCAATCACAATGGTTGATACAGACAACCATAATAGAAAAATCATCTTTCTTCAGTGTTTGATTTCTTTTGTCAAAAAACACAATAATAACACATATGCAATACAAAAATATAATAGTAAAATATATGTTTCAAAAACAAGATCTTTTATCATTTATCCCTCAGTTAATCTCATTCATCAAACACAAATTCAAATTCAGCTTACATCTTTAAAGATTTACTTCAAGGCAATTCATAATTAAAACACAATTAGAATGTAGGATTATAAGAAATCCAATTGAGGTATAAATCAGAATCAATAGGGATTCAGTTAAAAATTCACAGTTAAGGTATACACTCACAGTGATGAATCGATCAATCTGTAATCTGTAAAGCTACAGTGTCCTCCATTTTTAGCATTACTTTACGTTTACTTCAATACACTTATTCAAGAGTAAGGCACTTTACTACATACATTTTATTCAAATACATTTGTTCAAAAATCTGAAAAGGAGAAGTCAGACATTTTATTGAAAACAACCTGAGAAAGGAAAAGTCAAAACATTTATTCTTTATTCTGAGTGTCAACTTTAATCAATTTATCAATCGCTGAAAGGAGGTACCCAAGGTACCGAAACTGCCACGGAGACCCATGGGTCTGGAAGCTCGGCGTCGTACATCAACATTGTGTCATCTACAGTAGAGTACCCCACTAGCCTCTGTGGGGCCTGGAGGGTAGTCTTGGCAACCCTGCGTATGGCTAATTTAATTACAGTGATCAAACAGGTCACTAGGATTAGCACAACCAAGATAAACACTGCAACAGTAACAACAAATTTAACCAACCCCGCTCCCCAGGACCCAAGAGTTCCGCTTAAATCCCCAAGTGTAAACCCATGAGTTTCATGCAATTCTTTTATCCCCTTAGCTGTGTCCTGGACCATATCCGTAACTTCAGGTGTGGCGTCAGAGACAAAGGAACAGCACTCCGCACCAATTACTTTACATGCGCCCCCCTGGGCAGCTAAGAGGAGGTCCAGCGCCATGCGATTCTGTAGTGCTACTGTCCTAACTTCCTGCAGTTCTTTATGTTCCGCTAACATCGCGATACTTGATACATTTAGATGATGCTCCACTACTTTGGACAATGCCATGATTTCCTGCTGACTAACATAAATGCCGTACCAGGGCAAAAGTAGGCTCGCTACCTGTTGTCCTTTTGTAATGGACCTGCTGTTCCTGTGTAGAGAGGGAAGTATCGCTGCAATCTCATTTGCCTCTACTTTACGGAATTAGGTAGGCTAGATAACAGGTGCCATAAAAAACGTCATATGGTACGCAGCCATAAGCCCGGTCGCCACAAACTAAGTAAACTCTCTGTGGGAGGGGAATTCTGGCTAATGTTACCCTCACTATGGTATTACAGTCGCTGTGTCCCACATCCGGAGAGGTGTGAGATCCTGCTTCATTCTGGAAACAGATGGACACATTCTTCCATTCATGTATACTACAATTGGGGGAACATATACTGAACAGTCACGTGTAGGGGGATTGCCTAGGGGTATTGGTTTCGTGCAATCATGTATTTTAACCTCAACGGAGTTCACTGTTCTGGAGCCAAACCAGGGCACAACTGTTACCAAAGCTTCAACCAGCAAAGATGCCAGGTGTGGTTGTTTTGTGCATGTTGGACTTGTGGAATTAACCGAACAATTAGTTTGTACCAGAGCTAACTGGAATCTGTATTCAAAAGCTAGGTTAATGTATTTCGTCACATATATTAGTTTTAAAAACATCAATCGTTTGAAACCGTCAGGCAGATAATTTGTATTTACTGTCTCAACAATGAGAGAGACTAGACCCTTGTACTGTAACGGTTTATCAGAGTCTGTTGGGTATGACGGAGTATAGCAGTCCTCAGCCTCATCGCTAATCCTAGAGTAAATGTCGTTCCAGCTGATTAATTTATAGTCTGCTCTTGCAAACGGGATTGGGCTAAACATAGGAGAATGCATGGATTCTGGCATATTTTGGCACAGCCAACAGTTACTAATATTACGTTCATGGGCGTAGTCTAACATTAAGTTTACTGCAGAATTAGTTTTAGTTTGTTTAAAAGGAGTGATTAAGGCCTTTTTTGAAGAATCTACCTCACCTCCTGAGTGTTTACGTGGAGTGGATGGAACATTTGTTTTTTCCTCTGGTTCAGACAGGTCGCACACAGCAGCACCTGGATCGGAAACCTGGTAAGCTGGTTTCCTATCTCTACATGTTACTTCATCCCTTATCATTGCCTTATACTGCTCTCTAGTGCTACACCACAGTTCTGCGCGCACGATTACAATGGTGTCGAGTGCCATTCTCACCCTCCCGACGCCACTCCGTCCGCACGGAACTGGTCCATTGGATATAAGTCCCATGTTGACCAAACTGAGGACACATAAAATACAATAATACAGTTAGATGAATCACATATTGAAGCTGGACAGTTAAAAGAAATAGTCTTTGATTTGTGATCAGGGAGGGAGACAATCCTCCTGATTCTTCCTCCTTTTCTTTCTCGTTGTGTCTCTCGCACCATACTGAGTGTGTGTGGTGATTGGATACAACCTGTCCTTGTCGCTAGGCACTGATTTGCCCGTTGGTGTCGTTTTGCCCTCAGGGTCTGGGCCCTGAGTGGTCAAGTCGTCTGCGCTCGTAGATAAGAGCACCTTATTTTCTTCCTCAGACGGGCGAGATCCCTCGCCACCTGTCGTTGGGATTCCCACAGCTCCATCTAGCAGGGTGACCTTGGCCAGGTACAGAAGACCCAGCATGACGATGATGATGACTGCCTTCACACGCCAGCATCCGGTAGAGGGGAGAGACGACATCTTGTAGCGTGAATCCACTCCGGTCTCCCTTGTACCCTCAGCGCTGTTCTGGTCACTATTAACACCTGGAAAGGACCTTTCCACCTGGGAGACAGAGCATCTTTTTCAAGAGATTTGATTAGTACATTATCACCAATCTGAAATGGGTGGGTGGGCTCCTCTCCCGGCTGGGGGAGCCTGTCAGCCACCTGCCTGTGAAACTTTCTCAACATGTCAGTTAGATATTTGACATAGTTAGTCATGTAATCCTCTGTCCACAAAAGAGTGAGTTTGTGGGGTGTTACTGGGGGGCTAGATCCTGCGAACATTACCCTTCCCATCAATACCTCGTGTGGGCTAAGCCCTGTCGTTGCATTTGGTGAGCTTCGAATGGAGCACAGAACTAGCGGCAGCGCGTCTACCCATTTTAGTCCTGTGGTCAACATTGTTTTAGTGAGTTTCTCCTTTATAGTCAAGTTCATTCTCTCAACCTGGCCTGAGCTCTGTGGGTGATAGGGAACATGCAATTGCCATTTGAACCCTAACACTGTAGCTAGACTCTGGGTTATCTTAGAAACGAATGCTGGACCTCTGTCACTGTTAATTCCTGTGGGCACACCAAATCTAGGAATAACATCTTTGAGAAGACACTTTACAACTGTTCTAGCGTCTTCTTTTCTGGTAGGGTAGGCCTCTACCCATTTGGAGAACTGGCACACTATTACCAAAAGATATTTGAATCCTTGGCATGGTGGCATATGTGAAAAGTCAATTTGCATATTTACAAAGGGCCCCGAGGGGGGCGGTAAGTGTTCATGCTGAATTTGACCACTTCTTCGTCTTGTCTGCTGGCATATCATACATCTGTCTACAAGGGTCTGTGTAGCTAGTGTGATGCCTGGAGCAAACCATTGGGACTTTATAATCCCATTCATCCCTCCTTTTCCTACATGTGATTTGCCATGTGCAACATGTGCCAAAACATGGAGGAACGAACGTGGACAGACCATCCGTCCGTCTGGGTGGAGCCACAAGCTGGACTCAGCGTCAAGTGTACAACCTCGTCTTAGCCATAAATCTTTCTCCCTAACATCAGCGCGGGCTTGCATGTCCGCGACATCATTAAAGGAAGGCAAAGAAATGGGCTCTGCGGGTTGTGTCAAGGGGCATTGGAGCACCATAGAAGAGGAGGAAACTGCTGCTTGTTTAGCCGCGGTGTCGGCTAATGCATTTCCACGCGAAATAGAATCATCAGAATTTGTCTGAGCAGCGCACTTAACCACTGCTAGCTGTGTAGGGAGCATGATAGCGTCTAATAGCTGAGCTACTAACGCATGATGTTGAATAGGCTTACCGGCCGATGTTAAGAAACCGCGCATTTTCCACAAGACACCAAAATCATGGCACACACCAAATGCATACCTGGAGTCTGTGAAAATGGTTGCAACTCTATCTTTAGCCAAAATACACGCCCTCAGCAGAGCATACAACTCTGCAGCCTGAGCTGACGTGCCATTTGGCAAGGCCCGGCTTTCTAAAACTTCCCAGTCATTTACAACAGCATAGCCTGCTAAGTGTACTGTGTCAGACGGCCTGCTCGCAGACCCGTCTGTGTATAGAATCATATCTGAATTAGGGATAGGAGTTTGCAACATATCAGTTCTGGGGAAGAAGATATGTCAATCGTTGTGACACAGTCATGTGTGATTTCAAAATCTGGAATTGGCACCAGCGTAGCTGGGTTTAGAGGGGGAGAGCGTTTAAGTGTGATGTGTGGGCTTGAAAGAATTATTGCTTCATAACCAGAGCGCCTTGCTGCTGTCATATGCTGAGTAGCAGAGGTGTTCAGAATATGCAAAACTGCATGTGGAGCATGTACTACACAGTCACTGGCCAGTACAATGGGAGAGGATTGTTTGATAACAATTGCAACTGCGGCCACTGCTCGCAGACATGACGGCATACCGAGTACCACAGGGGAGAGTCGAGACGAGTAGTATGCAACAGGCCGGAAATTAGAGCCATGCTTCTGTACCAAGATGCCCGTTGCGAAGCCCCCCTTCTCATGGACATGCAGGTGAAACGGCTGATGGTAATCAGGGAGCCCCAGGGCCGGAGCTGATGTCAGGGCTCTCTTTAAGTCCTGAAAGGCTGTGTGCATGTCCTCAGACCATTGAACAATGTTAGGAGCAGCCTGCAGAGTGGCAGCACGCAAGACAGAGTCCATTGCAGCGTACTCGCATATCCAGTGTCTGCAATAGTTAGCCATGCCCAAAAAAGACAGCATGTCTTTCTTTGTGCGGGGTGGTGCCACTTTGTTCAAAAGGCAAATCCTTGCTGGCGAGAGGAGTCGGTGTCCATCCCTCAGAATGTGACCCAGGTATGTGACCTCAGTCTGGCAGTACTGCAACTTAGCCAGGGATGCTCTGTGTCCGCATTCAGAAAGTCTTTTCATGAGCAGAATGGAGTCGATGCGACATGCGTCCATGTTGGGAGAAGCCAGCAAGAGGTCATCGGCGTATTGAAGCAAGGTACTACCTCCTGTAAGGACCAAAGTGTCCAGATCTCTCTTAACCGCTGCTGCGTACACCGTAGGCGACTCGACGTACCCCTGTGGGAGGCGCGTGTATGTGATTTGTTTACCTTTAAAAGTAAATGCAAACAGATACTGGCTGTCTGGATGCAGAGGAACAGAGAAAAATGCTGAACACAAATCAATTACTGTGTAAAATTTTGAATCTGACGGCAAGGATGCAAGAATTGAATTAGTGTCAGGCACTATGGGAGCTGTCGGAATGACAATAGCGTTAATAGCTTGCAAATCTTGGACAAAACGCCACTCATCAGGGCGATTGTGCTTGGGAATTGGCAATATGGGAGTGTTACAAGGACTACTTGTATATCTTAATACGCCTTGATCGAGCAGAGACTGGATGACTCCTTCAATCCCCAAAATGGCTCTATGGGGTAAATTGTACTGTCTGATAGCTGGCAATCTGGCATTGGCTTTAAGTGTGACTCTGTGTGGAGGGGCTGAGCAAACAAACCCCACATGATTTTTGTGTTTAGCCCATAATGTGGCAGGAACCTCAGAAAAATCTGAAGGTGGTCCGTATTGTGTGGATTCGGGTGGCTGTAGATGAAGGAATGTGCTTTGAGGGAGAGAAGGTTGCTCAGAGAGACGCAGCATGTAATGCTCCTCCCCTAGGTTAATCAGATCGTGTGTGTGTGTGTGAGAAGCCTTTGTAGCTCTCAGCAGAGCATGGCAGTGAGCTGCCATGACCCCCACTCCTTCAGGGTCACTTCCTGAAGTGACCCCTATTGCGAGGTGAGGAATCGTGTCTGCAGCATAAAGAGCCTCTTGTTTGGTTGTGAGCCTTAGGGGCAATGCGCAACCCTGGGGTCCAATAAACATAACGTTTTCACATTCCAACTGATCTGAGCTGTTGCAAAAACCTCTTACTGATAGTTTATAGTCGTCTGATGGGTTAAAAGCAGCTGTGCAGTGACAATTCAATACAGGCCTCATAAGGGACATTAAAGAGGCACACGCAGGGGAAATGCTAGCAATTTTCTGAATTCCTGTTGTTGAAAAAACAGAAATCATGTTGAAATCTGGAAATGACCAACAATAAAGGTTGTCCTGAGATGATTGAATGAATTGGACAGCTTGATAGACTTTGCTGTCAGGAATAGTCAAAAACAATCCATCTGGAGTGCAATGTATTGTTGCTTGTAATTTACAAAGCAAATCTCTGCCCATTAGATTAATAGGACTTCCATCTGAAATAATGAAAGAGTGTTGGACATGTGATCCTTCAATTGAAATATCAGTTTTCTCTGAAACGGGCTCTGACATAGGGATGCCAGAAACTCCCATTGTTGTAACAAAATTATTGGTTGCTTCACACACTTTTTCTTTCGTACGCACAGCTGATAATGTTGCTCCACTGTCAATCAAAATGTCTACCGCTTTACCACTGAAATCAACGGGCATAATCGGATCTTCACGCGGGCTATTGGAAAGGCGAATTGTTGCTGCTTGAATGGGGAAATGCTGTGAATTTGACCCTATTTCTTCTTCTTGGCACCTCTATCGTCTATTAAATTGACTTTGCTGACCGTTTTGCCCCTGTTGAGCCTGCCTGACATCTTGACTTGTCAGGGGAGGGGGGGGCAGTAATGCAGGGTGTTGGCGAGGGGGCTGGGGAAGAGCAGGCAAAGGTTGTGCGTCCTGCTGTGGTTGCCAGCGCCGTCCGCATTGTCCTGCCCAGTGATCTGTTGCGCCACAGACGTGACACGGCATCACCTTTCTGGGATTTCTATTCTGCTGCTGTCTCTGATTTTGATACTGCTGTGTGCGATGTTGTCCCTGAAACTGCTGCGAGTTATCCGCACTCTGATAAGCCTGTGTATTTGGAGGCAACTTTTGCGCAATTCTGGGGGTCAGAAATATCTGATTTTTGTACAACGCGCGTATTACTGCGAGGGTTGATTTCCATGTTTTAATTTGCCAATCTGGGGTAGCCATCATATACGCCTGAGCTGTTTCAGGGATTAAATTATGCAACAAAGTCTGTATGGCGAACAAATCATTGCCCTCTCTTTTAATGCCCGCATTATGATCCCAGGCTGTCATAAAACGCTGGAGAAAATCTGGGACTATTTCTGTTGGGTTCTGTACGCAAGCCGTCACCAGTGAAAAATCTGTGTGAGTTTTGGCGCATGCTTTGACTGCAATAGCAGCTATCGTTTCGATCCACATATCCCGTGTCTGTGTCGCAGGCCAGTCACCCGCAGGCGTACAGGCAGGGAATTTGAATTCCTCTTTACACGTCGACCAATCTGCTTTATATGTTAGGATTATCAGCTGTTTAACATCATGAACCAAACAGTTATAAACTGAGCAGACATTAGTCAACCACGACAGATACTCATCTGGGCTTTTAGTCGGACTTGGAGCGTGATTTGTGACATCCATGACCTCAGCGGGTGTCCAAGGCTTATAAACTGGAACATCTCCTATCAGTATTTTCGGTGCTGTCATAGCTCCAGTAGAATTATTATCCTGAGATGTTTGCAGTCTTGTGATAATTCTATGAGGGACATAGTTCTTAAAACTGGTGCCGTACGGCGTGTTTGGAGCGTGTAACATTTTCGTTGCGGAGCCAGAGGCCGGCGTGTGTAATGGGCTGCTCTCTGGCGTTTCCTCTTCACTGTCCGCTGCACTGTGTTCCTGCTGCTCCCTTTCTCTATACTGTCCTTCCTGATATGTCAAACGATTTTTATTCATGATAGCTGCAGCTGACATTAATAAATCGTCCTCGGAGTTTCTTGCCCCGGAATTTGAGAGTCCTATCGCGGGAATCATTTGTGTGCAGAGAGACACAGCCTGCTTCCCCTCCAGCAGCCCCGTGTCCGTTAAAATGGAAATTAATTGAGCTGTACTGGGAGATTTGCCTTGTCTTTTCAGCCAATCGTACATGACTGATTTCGCAATGGCTGTGACGTCTTTTCCGTGTCTTTGTTTAATTCTGGACATGTTTTCTGATTTAACATCAAAAGCAGCCTCTAGGCTAAGCAAATGACAAGTAGCTGCGCATTTAGAAACTCGTTCAATCAAAGCTTTGAGTTCAATGGAGCCTCGCTCGGTGCCAACTGACTTTTCATTTTTCCGCTCATCATAACCTCTTTTTTCTGCAATAGTCATCCAAGCTTTAACGCAGTCCTTCATGTACGTTGCATCCCAGGAGCAATTCGCCTCCTGTTCAATTAATTTGAACGCTTGCCACAGTACCATCATGTCAAAAGTGCCCGTTAACGGCCAATCAAACAGAATCTGTCCTTTTTGACTATTCTGTTGCGAGTGCTCACAAAGTAACGATGTGAACGGCATAACTTTAGTCCAATCCAAGCTTCTTCCGACAATTCCTGACGGCATATTAGGGGAAAACATGTGCGTGTAGTGGCTGTCTGTAATAGGATTCTTTGTAAGTGTCTTGGTGCGTGAAATATTGTCCCGCTTACCAACGGACCCGTTTGCGGAGACAGTATTACCCATGTTTAACGGTTAGTACAATAAAACAAACACTGCAATTAGACAAACAAACATAAAAACTCTCAACAACTCAGCCTGACAAAAACTCTTCCAGCCTATTTTAATCCGAATTAGGGAGACTTTCAGAGGGGCCATTAATTATGAGAGCCTTCTATACTCATAATTCTCGTGTATCAGCAAACACAGCCAAATTCAGCAATTCATACAACATTCTCAAACCACACATTGAGCACTTTCTTTAGTTCAAAAGTGTCAATAATCGCGGATAATGCTGTATGCTCCTTTTTTCTACGTGCAGCTCTCCCCAGGGGGCGGAGAATCGGCACCTCAGCAGAAATGCTATTTATCCTCTGAAAACTCCTAAATTCGGCGATTTGTTTAAATACAAATCTTGCGACATTGCTTCTAATTCAGAAAATCCACTTTGCTGGTGCATCTCTCAAAAGTTTCTCTGAATATTTGTTGTGTGTAATTGCCTGGTGAGTTAATTCCAAGAAGCACACACAGAGGAGATCGATGAAATTCGATATTCCTAGGTTATCATTAGCCCCAAATATTCTCATAGTTTTCACATAAGCCGTGCTTGCTCGTAGACACCTGTCCCAGCAACAAACACGGGGAAATCGGCCAGGACAATGTCCCCTTGACACCGATTCCTGAGGTTATAGATTAGCCTCCAGATGTAATGAGTAGAGAAACCCAAAAAAAATGCAGCAGCTCAGTTCTCTCAGGTAATTTTAATACACCGTTGATCTCAAACGCTGGCGAGTCAATCTCAAAATAGAAATGTACTCACCAATGTTTCAAAGATCTGAAGGTGCCTGTTCGTGACGCCAATATGTGAGAGAGATTTTCTTTTCAGCAATGTTGATGGAAGGAATGGAGGCTGGAGTCCGCTTTATATCAAACACTGGGTTTATTGAGAGCCAACGGCCGTGAGTGAGCTCAAAGCGTTTACACAACATGCTATGAGAAAACCCTCCAACTCACTGAAGCATTACACAGAAAACACAGACGATCTACCGGAGAATCCGGGAGGGGCCTCTATTTCGCGCGTCTTCTGATCGATAATCACCAAGCACATGGATTCAGAGACAAAGACAGTCTGTTAAAGTCCTCTGGCAGTTAGTCACAGTCCCCCAACAGGAAAGCGGAACCTTTAACCCTTTAACCTTTAAACCTTTAAACCCCTGCTCTAAGTTATGGCAGACCTATGTGAAACACAAAATGCTTTTTGGTACAAACACTTAAACAAAATATTTCCCTCACAGATAGGACATTCTTCCTAAAGTCGAGTACTACAGCACGAAACACAAAATAACCGACATCATCTTTGATGTGTATCATCAGTCCAGCCTGAAGGCAGAGGCAAGATCTAAACGAGGAAAGGCCATCAGAAGGAGAGTAACAGCGACAAGTAAAACTCCCTCCAATTGGCAGAGCTTCCTTAGAGATAGCACCAACAAAACAGAGCTATTCCATTTCCTTGCCGACAAAGTGGCTGAAATGACAACGGGCAATCCAGTTATCATGACTAAAGGAGAAAATGCCATCACCACCACCAGTGACACCAGCGTTAACCTGGAGGAAGTGGCCCCATGTACCCATGAGGAAGCAGACACGCGAATATTCGTACATGCTCGGCATGCAGCCACCGAGGGATACAAGTCTCTGATGATTGAAGCTAATGACACGGACATTGTAGTTATTGCCATATCCCTTATGCCTTCTCTTGCCGCAACAGGTCTTGAGAAAATGTGGGTTGCATTTGGCAAAGGGGAGCACAGGAGATGGATCCCTATCCACGAACTTGTGTCTGCCATAGGACCAGAGAAAACGAGTGGGATGCTCTTCTTCCATGCCTTCACCGGTTGTATCATCTTTCAATGGCAAAGGGAAAAAGACAGCATGGCAGACATGGAATGTATGCAATGAAGCATCAGTCATCTTCACGAAACTCAGTCAGTGCCCATCAAAGATTGAGGAATCTGATCTACAAATCCTGGAGAAATTGTGGTCCTGATGTATGACAGATCAAGTTCAGTTGCGTCTGTGAATGAGGCGAGGCTTGCTCTCTTTGCACGAAAGCAGAGGTCATATGATTTAATTCCACCAACACAAGGAGCACTCAAGGAACATGCCAAGCGAGCTGCATATGAAGCAGGACACATTTGGAGCCAGGCAATAGTCCGCCAGCCAGAGCCTCAGTGTCCGTCCGAGTGGGGTTGGTTCAAAGAAGATGACTCGTGGAAGCTCTTCTGGACTGCCCTTGCTCCCATAGCTAAAAGCTGCCAGGAGTTAACGAAATGTGGATGCAAGACACAATGTAGTGGAAGGTGCAAATGCTTCCGTTTCGGACTAAGTTGTACTCCACTATGCAGTTGTTTTTGTCAGACCTAGCTAGTCAGAACAATGAACATTGCAGGGCAGAAAAACATTGCAATAGAACTGGGACCGGTTCGTGTTATATTCACCCCAGGCGCATTACGAACGAGGTGCAGATTTTGTTGATGGCATGATACCCCTTGCCTATCAAATTGCCTTTAGGAAATACTAGAATTTAAAAAATAATAACGGCAAATTTAAAGTGATAATTCAGCATCAATAACTGGAAGTGCTGAACAAAACAGAAAAAGACAATTTGGGTGAATCTAAACTTGTATATTAAAGTAATACTTTTGCACCTAAAGCCACATATGGCAGGTAAGGGGTTAATACCACATCATACATGTGTTTTGATATCATAATCGGTTTCGCCAGTGTTGAAAACATATAAATCGCCACCATGACCTACTGAATTGGACAGATCTATCCAAAGTTATCAGGAAATGTCACCTATGGGGTGGTCATCTGGCGGCCATCTTGGAAAGATGGCCGCCATCTTGGAATTTCAAGTGGCTAGCACTTTTTTCTCATAAAGTGACATAAAATAAATATTCCTGCCAAGTTTCATGCTTGTATCATCATTTGAACGATTGACCTTGTTATCTGCTCCACTATGGGGGGGAAAAGTGGCCCGGGGATTAATTGACAGACAGGCCCACTTAATGCGCGGCATGTATCGGCTGACCGGCGACGAAAGTATGTTACTTAACAAAAAACCCTATGCATTTTATGTTATTTTGGACAATTATTCATATAGTAATCACATTACCTGAGCCCTTGAGTTGCCTCGAGCAAAAATAGTTACGGCATATATTTAGTGATTTTAATGTTAACAGATCATTGATGCAATAACATTTTGACCCAATTTGCCTGACTTGACACATGGAATAAAACATGGGCGTAGGAAGCATCCTAAATGTGGGTGAGACAATTTAACAGGGGGTGTGGGTAGGTGGTGGACCTCACCTCCTCTAGGGGGGTCTGGGGGCAAGCTCCCCCGGGAAGATTTGTTTTTAAATGTTGAAGTTAAATGCATCAATCTGGTCCATTTTGAGAGCAAAATTAGGGACTAAATCTATGGCAGTCAGTAGGGGCTTGGACTGTGAGCCGTAGGGTCGCCGGTTCAAGTCCCCGACTAGACCTATTTGGAGTGTGGACTTCTACTTGGAGAGGTCCCAGTTCACCTCCTGCCGTGGTGCCCTTGAGCAAGGCACCAGACATCCCCCTTGCCCCCTCACTCCCATTGCTCCGCGGGCGCTGTACAATAGCTGCCCACTGCTCCTAGTACTAGACTCCTGGTACTAGGATGGGTTAAAAGCAGAGAACACATTTCACTGTGTGCTCTGCAAGTGTGACCATTAAAGAGGGTTTCACCCCTCCCAATTCTTCTTCTTCTTCTCCCAATTCTTCTTCTTCTTCTTCTTCTTCTTCTTCTTCTTCTTCTTCTTCTTCTTCTTCTTCTTTCTGTTATATATATAAACATTTTTTACCGGGGAAACTCCCGGTATTCCCAATGGCCAGTCCGCCCCTGGCTACTTTTATAATTCAGTAATCACACTACAGTTACTAACATTGCCCCGACACGCGTTACTTCGTTACTTACTAAAATCAGTCATAATCAAACCTCAACAAACACCTGCAAAGAACACATGCTAAGGTGAAGCTAACGCACAGCTATTTGTTGTTTGTTTATATCCTATGTTTATATCACGTAGTCTGTTCTTCTTCTCTGTTTTCTGATTGTTGCCTGTTTTGAATGACGAATACACACTACTGCCGCGTGCTGGTAAGGAGAGTTATTGCCACTCACGCATGCGCAGTTCGTACGTGCTCGGCTGAAGTCTTTGCGGTGTCTGGTTCGAGAAGGGTCTAGCTGTATGGGGGTTATTCCCTATCTTTATTCAGATAGCAGGAGACAGAGGACAGCCATGGTCAGATAGGAAAACATTCAGGATCTGGATCAGTCTTATGCGACAATGGAAACTTAACTAAAGAGAACATTTGAAACTTTAGCAGTCTGCGTGATCTGCCTGCAGGGAGGGGCGGGCCGGCCCTGCGAGTAAAGTAACGTTACTTTATGTAGAGAGTAACAAAGTAGTGTAATATATTACTTTTTTTAAAGTAATATGTAATATGTAATATATTACTTTTTTTTAGTAACGACCCCATCTCTGCCAATCACAATGCGTGACGTCATTACGTTAACTGGTAAGAGACGTACCCCGAACACATCGTGTACCCCGAACTCATCGTGTACCGACACCGGCTCTACCCCACAGTTTGCCGCTTGATTCTGTTAGGGTGAGTGAAGCAGGCAGGACCCAAATGCAGAATAAACAGAAAAAAATACCTTTATTTCAAGGTTTTAAGGAACAAACAGAACACTACCTCGTGAACACGGTCAACGACAAACAATGAACCAACAATGACAAACAGAAAAACCAGAACTTAAATACACACAAGACTAATCACACAAACAAGACGCAGGTGAGGAGGGAGGAGAAAACAAAGGGGCACCAGGTGAACACAATCGGGTAATCAGGTAGGAGGGAACACAGACAGAAAGCAGGCAAGACGGGGTGAAGACTCTTTAAAATAAAACATGAAACCAAAGACAGAAAAAGACAAGACAAAACACAACACAGATGGATCGTGACACAGAAAAGCCACATTAGCATTTTGTTTGTGTCCTCTAACTGCACTGTACATACTAACCCATTTCTCTCTCTTTTACAACACTTTTCTAGCCAACTCTCCAAACGGTGTACAGAGAAAGATGTGTCTCTTCATACACTCCATGCCATTACCGAGAGCACCTGCACTCACAGTATTTTTAGCCCTCTTCATTAGGGGGGGTAGATAACCCTCTAATCTAACCCTGTGTGTCATCATAGCTCCCACAGCATAAGCAGGTGTCACCCACTGTTCACCCACACAGCTGTAACTGACATTATACTTTGTGAATTTACTCCCCGAACTGCTGTGTAAGTCATTTCCTGCCGGCGGGGCTCCACTTGGACTGTTGTTTTTCTGATGGAGCGTTGTTATCAGGGCTTCTGGGTCAGAGTGGTGTAGATGGATGTTAAGATCAGAATGTCATGTGACATAGGCTGAACTGATACGTGTGAACGATAACCCATGTGACCCGTCCACCCCCACTGCTTCCCTCCCATCATTTCACACTCACTGAAAGGCTCGCCCTTATATTGTCTGGTTTAAAAAAAAAAAAACACCTTTTCGACCTTAAAGCTTACAGGGGTGTAATTTGGGGGTTTTAATGAATGAAAGTACTTTACCAAGTGAATGATTCATTGGTGTTTAAGATGAAAAATAAGCAGTTTAAATGTATTCACTTCAGTATTGTGAAGAAAATGTATAGAGAAAATTATAACATTTATTATAGTAACATTTATATCCTCACAAAGTTAAGTATATTTAAATGTGTACTTGCAATAGAGTTGGACTTACAGCACTACAATGCACTTGAAAATTAAGCCTTAATGCAGGGACATTTAAGCTTTTTTATAACATTATATTTTTAAACTCCCACTGCTATTTTGATTACACTTTGCGTAATCCTTAAATATAACACATCACATTATAAATGCTAACATGCTGATGTTAAGCATGTTTACCATGTTCATTGATTGTATTTAGTGAGTTTCACACTAACATTTTATTTTAACTGTGTGGGAAGTTGGGAACACAACATTTTTTACCAACATTTGTAACACTCTCTATATATTTATAGTTACAGTATATACTATATATATATATATATATATATATGCGTGTGTGTATGTTGAGATATTTCTCAGGATAAGTGAACACTTTGAACTGCTTGTAGCACTAAAGAAAGAGACAGAGCAACACCATAACCATCAGGATTCATCCTCCTGGAACTATACATATCTGTACTGAAATGTATTGCAAGTCATTCAATGCTGCTTGATATATTAAGATAAGATAAGATAGGTGGGCCGTCATTGATCCCCATGAGGAAATGCAGGTGTTACAGTAGCAACAGAATAAGAGAGAAATGTAGGACATTACAGAAGATAATTCACACTGGGATACTAAGAATAAGCAAACCTGTTGTAGTCTGGACTAAAGTGGTAGACCATCTGACATTGCCATCTGTAGCTTGCATGCCTAAAAACTTTGTTGAGGTTTTATGCTTACCCGTGGATGGCTAGAAATCTACACATTAGCTGCAAACAAACGTCCTCATTAGGGAAAGAGAAATTAGCTTGCTGAACTCCCAAAATGAGCCAGAGTGTGATAATTCCTGCTCTTCTTCCAAAGATCAAGACGTGCATGATCTTTGGAAGAAGCGTTAAAGGGGCAAGGCACCAGAGCTTGTATTGTATAAAGGTCACTTTGCATAGTGCATAAAAACTCCCACTTCCAGTTAGAAACAAAATAGACACAGCCACAAAAGGATTTTGATTAATTGAAACGCTCTCAAACAGACACACACGGTCACATGAAGCGTTATGTCCTAATGGTTTCTGATGTTCTCAGTAATGAGCTACAGACAAAAGGCAGCTCCAGATAAATGAGCGAGTTGATGAGAATGTGTGTCGGCTACCTATAGAGTTATGTAATATGGTCAAGGAGAATAACTCTGATTGAAAACAAATTCAGAGTTGTTGAAGGAATGAACCTGCATCAATGTGTTTGCTTATGACACATGAAGGGAAATGCAGCAATGTGTAGGACTCTCATCGAAATCCTCCCTCTTAAATATTTAATCCGCCTTATTTTACAACTGACAGGTGATTGCATCACTCCTGTGGTTTAGTAAGGTCATTTAACCCTCTGGAGTCGGTGGACGCGCCGACGCGTCCAGGTACGCATAATTTTACGTAATTAATCATATATTTTCGATTATAAGGAGTAGAAACATGATTCAGATATCCGCGGAATCGCTGGAAGAGTAGCTTTCCAGCGGTATCTCCTGTGAGATTGTAACCAGGGCACAGCAGCCAATATGGCCGCTCAAAGCAGCTTGACTTTACACTGTGTGGGATTGGTGGATTCGTGTGTCCGTCAAGGAAATCTCAGCCGGCAGACATCATGGTCTGAAATGACCAATGGACATCGAGAAATCACTAAGGACCTACCCACCAAGTAAAAAAAACATAAACCACGTGTCTCCCATCAGTTTACGTCTGTGTAGAGAGAGAGAGAGACAGAGAAAATGGCTAAAAAAAGTTGCCGACTTCACTAGAGATTTTTGTCGCTAGCAGCAGTGAAGATAGAGCCTCAGATGTTCATAACCTGAAGTCTTCGACTCTTCTGAAGAAGAAGAACACAAAGACAACAACAAGGATCCATTTGGACATGGGTAAGTGTAAATATTACAGTAATAGTGTACTGGAAATGTATGGGGAATACCGCGAAAATGAACAATAGGTTTATTGATATATATTTGTTATCGATAGTCATGAACTTTTTCTTGGGACAAAATAGACTCCATTAGCAAACGTTTACTCTGTGTTAACGTTATTTTGGTGTGTAAAAGTGAGATTACATGTGTAGATGATTAAATTAATCATTTATTCGTCCCACAACGGAGACATTTACAGTGACATGTTTTTGCCATCGATTATTTTATCATACTGTTCTGTACAGATGAGAATTAGTCAGATTTATTTATGTGTGCCTGTTATTATTTTACCGTCCTGTACAGATGAGACTTTTTAATCAGATGTAGCCTATGTATATGTGTGTCTGTGATTTTATACTGAATGTAAAGTAACTGGAAATACCTGTGTGTGTGTGTGTGTGTGTGTGTGTGTGTGTGTGTGTGTGTGTGTGTGTGTGTGTGTGTGTGTGTGTGTGTGTGTGAGAGTGAGACTCCTTTTCCAACCTCCCAAACTTTCTTTTTATGTGTGCATTGTTATTTGTGCTTGAGCAACATTTTACTTGAACTTTATTTCAATTAAATTAGTTGTAATTATTGTCCTACATTTTTATTTGTTTTACAGAGATGTTTCACAGCTGTCTGGGCCTAGTGGCCCACAGGCGGCGTTTATCCAGCAGCCACAACATCCATCTGTGCCGGCCCCCAGGTCAAGATCTACTGTAGCTCAAGGGCCTTCACCAGAGCCATCACCACCAAGGACCAGCAGACCAGCATCACTACAGCTGCCTCCACCTCCATCTGCGGCTGCCACCAGGTCAAGATACACCTCAGCACAAAGGCTCCACCACAGCCATCACCTTCAACCCAGCCAGCAAGGAGGTCTCGTGGAGGTCTCGTATATCACTTGTACACCCCACCTACACAGCAGCCCATGCACCATCACCCCCACCTACACAGCAGCCAGACCCACTGTCTTGGAAGACAGACAAAGACCTTGACACTGTCTTGACATTTATAATGAATAGTTGGTTGAAAGTTCTGATGTTCAATATTGTAAATAGTTAGATTTTCCAGTTTCTTATATTTATATAAATAGTTGGTTGAAAAAAACATATTTATAATAAATTGTTGGTTGAAAAAAGGTTGAATGCTCAATTTGTATTTGTACACATCACATGAACCTTGGTATGTAATATGAAGTCATTATTCAGTCCTAATGTATCTCAGTCCCTGCTGTGGTGAAAGTAGAGTGATAAACACTTGTTTTACTCAAAATTTGAATTACATTTTTTTCATTTTAGACATGAATTACACATTTATATACAGTGTAATTCAAATATTTCACTGCTTTTGTGATCCTAAGACTTTGGTAACCAAATCTAAAACACCAAAACATTTCGATCACATGAGTAAATTTGTGTTTTCACAAGAGTTTTGAAGATTTTCCGAAAATCGGATGTAACATTTTAAGCTTTTGAGCTACTTATCTCATCAAACAGTGCTCTAAGGTGAGTAATTTGCATATATAGCAATACCAGAGATTGTCCTGAACACTTTGATATTTAACACACGGGGTGCCATGTGAGAAGAAATACATTTAAAAAGGGGATTTAAGAAAACGTCAAATTCGTGAAAATACCCTTAGACTCCAGAGGGTTTTAAAGGAGGTGACTGCAATCATGGCGCATCCCTCCCAAACACGGGCCATGTAGAGTGGGAGAAGAGGCAGTAGTACCTCAGGGGACCAATAAGAGTGATGGCTCAATGAAGACTGTCTAATTGAGCTGCTACAATGAGAGATGTTCAGAAGAGGTTTAACTGACATTGTTTGATGAGCTTATGGCAAGACATTTGAGTATTTATTCCATATCCTTGATATCAGAGATGGCAGCTACACTAGTTGGCTCTTTGATTTCACTTGTTAGATAAATATGGTCACACTAGTTTGACACTCTGCTTTGCTAGTTCAATAAAACATTGTACTAGTCACTCTTTTTAAGCAACTAGTGGCACTTTTGTCCGACTAGTTACCACATAAGCCTTACTAGTGACCCTAGGAGCAGCACTATAGCACCAAAGTACCAACATGTAAGCTTTTTGATGAACTAGTGGCCCTCTGACCGTACTAGTGACACTTATGGCAAGCCATTTGAGTATTTATTCCATATCCTTGATATCAGACGGCATGTACAACAAGAAGAAGTTATTTTGGATAAAAAACAAGTAGAACTCCAAAAATGAATGAGAGGAAGCATTGGTTATATTGTTTATCTAAATAAAGCACTTTGACAAATGGAATCCATTTAGGGAGAGTAAGAAATGGGTTGGATAACACATCTTGTTTTGTGTGCGCTTTGGCAAAGGGAGACACACAGAGAAAGAAAGAGAGAGAGAGCGACAGAGAGACACAGAGAGAGGGAGAGTGAATGAGAGAGGGAGGGAGGGAGATGGACCTCCTCCGGGCGTCTCGTTACTAATTTGTCGAGTTTTCTTGCGCACCGGCTTTGGATACCTCTGACTTCTCCATGCGCCAGATTCTTGCCTGAAACCTTAACATGGATCTACTTCCCTACTATGCTTTTGGTGGTTTTAACGACTCAGTCTCCATAACTCCTTTCAATGTGACGGTAACAGAGGATCCTCTGCGCGTTCACTCGTACAGCAACGAGACCAACAGCAGGGCTGCAGTCATTGCCGTATGTATCACGGCTCTCTACTCTGTCATCTGCGTGGTAGGACTGCTGGGAAACGTGCTAGTGATGTACGGGGTGGTCAGGTAAGAAATAAATGATTGAACAAAGAGCCAGAAACTATTTAGTAAAACATACAAAAAACCTTCAAGGGGGAGAGGAAATAATGGGGTATTCGTGATTTAGTGGAAGATTACAGCTCTCACACACACACACACACAAAATAAGGAGGGGGGGTTGAGGGGTGAGCTACAGTTTTGCGTTGAAATTACTTGATTGTACAAATGACTCCAGTCAGGTTTGATGTTGTAAGCAGGTAGTTAATCGTCATGGGAATTAGGCTGCATGTTGAACCCTGACCTGCACAGCGACAGCGACGACTGCGGCACTGATTCATGTTCTCAAGATTCATGTCATGTTGATTTGTTGCTGAACTAATGCAGCTTAAATGAGATTGCAATGAAGTGATGGTCCGACCTCCACTGTCAATCAATAATCTCACTTAACTGCTCACTGTGTTAAAATATATGAGTTTCTGTACTGTTTTACAATTCAGAATAATGAGAGAAACAGAGAATACAACCAACATCCGGCCCACTCTCCTTGGTAAAGCAATTAACTTCAGCCTGTATGTTGTGATAAATCTCTTTACATGATGGGAGAGTAAGATAAAAGGGATGACATGTCTTCCCTCATCCTCAGAGCTTGTTGCTCCATTTAATTAAATATGACCAACTACTGTCATATTGTGGACTCATGTGGATGAATTCAAATGTAATTGGCCACTGGTTAAAGAAAAGAAACACACTATACACACTTTGAATCTGAAAATTAAAACTGAAGATTTCTCAGCAGGCAAGGACTCATTGTGCATTTTAATGGAGGCTTACAGACACTTTGGATCTCATGCATTTAGGGTTGTTCCCTGTAAAACATTAAGCATCTTTATTTGTTATTTGAGTGGAAATAGGAGATCATTGGTTTGAGAGAGGAAATGGATTAGACCAAATAATAAACTGGTTTCAAACCTTGATGGAAGTCGTGAGTCATCCAGAAACAGCAGCAGACAAATCTTGGAAACAAATAATACAATCTCCTCCATCTAACAACATTTCCCGTGGACTCTGCGTCAGAATCAGTAACACGTACCACATGCTTCTTTCAACCATCCAGGTATATCAAGATGAAGACCGCCACCAACATCTACATCTTCAACTTGGCTCTCGCCGACGCCCTCGCCACCAGTACCCTCCCCTTCCAGAGCGCCAAGTACCTGATGGGCACGTGGCCCTTTGGGGAGGTGTTGTGTAAAGTGGTGATCGCCATCGACTACTACAACATGTTCACCAGCATCTTCACGCTCACCATGATGAGCGTAGACCGCTACATCGCCGTCTGTCATCCCGTGAGGGCCCTGGACTTCCGCACGCCTGCCAAAGCCAAGCTCATCAACGTCTGCATCTGGATCCTCTCCTCTGCCGTTGGAGTGCCTGTGATGGTCATGGCTGTTACCAGGATGAAACCTGAAGGTGAGAGATTTTTTACTCATTAAGAAGAACATTTCCACATTTAGTCAAATTACTTTGGCCACAGCTGGGCCGAGGAAACGGCTGTAAACCTTTTCAAACACCTATTTACACATCCAGCTGTTACAGTACAACATTATGATTCACTTTAAAGGTCACCTATTGTGCATGTATTTTATACATCAATATGTGTCTCTGCGTTAAGGGATTCTGAAAGTTTCAAGAAAAAAGATTCGCTCTCTTTTTGTCCTGATTCATATGCCCCTTTCACACCAACGCGGTTCGGAGCTAGAGCCTGATAAGCACCGTTTTTTCTTGTTCACACCGCAGCAGAGCCGGCTCTTTTCCCCGAAAACCAATTCTTACCAAGCTCCAAAAAAATTCGGTCTAGAAGCAAGAACCGCATACGTCACACTTACATCGGAGGCGGGATCAACCTCCTGAACAACAACAAAAAGCCCACGTTTTCTCCAGTTTGTACACAGCGAAAACCCCAAACTTAAACCGTGGACCAGATTTGTAACAAACTGAAAAAAGTGAAGAAGGATTATCGGGACCAAAAGTGAGACCTCAGACGGAGTGGCAGCTGTCGTCCGAAAACAAGTCCACATTATGACTGGCTAGACTCTGTCAAAGAACATTTGAAAGTCGCTTGCGACGAATGGAAAGTTCGTGGTGAAGTCGTCCTGTTATTTCCATTTGGTTTCGACAAAGCAAAACGAGCAGCACTTCAATACAATCGGCCATTGTTGTTGTCGATGTGAGGGGTTTCTGCGCGGTTTGGCTTTATGAAGCAGGCACGGAAACGGCAACATCATGGCGCAAATGATGACTCAATGACGCAGCACCACTCGGGCTCTGGGCAGTGTGAACAAAATGTAGGCTGAAAAGAAAAACCGGTTCCTAACCAGAAGAGCGCAAGCACGGAGCTAGAACGGGATCCGCGTTGGTGAGAAAGGGGCATTATATAAAAACCTGTCTGAAAATGAGCTGATCTGATTTTGGCCACTTTATGATGTCATGTTTTTTTGGGTTGTGTAACCATTAGCCAATAACCAACCAAGGTAACTCCTCGAGCATAAAAGATATCTAAAGGAGCATATTGAATAGAATATGGTAATATAAAAAAATAAAAATAAAAGATTAAGAGCATAAAAGGAGTGACACCTTATTTTCATCTAAAGTAAAAGATGAGAATTAGCACTTTTGAAACGGGGCTGAAACAGAGGGGTTTATGGGATGCTACAATGCATGATCTGTTTGGTATTTGGAGCCAAACACTTCAGAGACATGTTTTGCATAAAACTGAGAACTACAATATATTGATGAAAAAGCGTATACTAGGGGACCTTTAAGTTCTGTTTCCCGCTACTTGACAAATGTAGGTGGAAGTTTCACTCTTTTTTTGTTGTAGTAGCCACCAGGTCCTGAGGAAAACATCAGGCTCCTTAGCTGCTAAATGCTGAACATTACACCTTTGTGCACACGTTATTTAACTCCTTATTTCGGCGAGTAATCAGGTCGTAAAAAAGAACATTTGAGCTGGGTTATTAACTTGAATTGGCCTTTTCACATGGCCCTCTGTTAAACCTCTAATTGTTTTAACTCCTCAGGAAACACTGCCTGCGAACTCAGATTCCCCAATCCTGACTGGTACTGGGAGACGGTGCTGAAGATCTGCGTGTTTATCTTTGCCTTCGTGGTCCCCGTCCTGGTCATCACCATCTGCTACGGTCTGATGATCCTGCGGCTCAAGAGCGTCCGTCTGCTCTCCGGTTCCAAGGAGAAGGACAGGACCATGCGGCGGATCACCCGCATGGTCCTGGTGGTCGTGGCAGCCTTCATCATCTGCTGGACTCCCATCCAGCTCTTCATCATTGTCAAGACCATGGTGAAAACTTGACAACACAAACCTGTGGGTGATTGCCTGCTGGCACCTGTGCATCGCGCTGGGCTACACCAACAGCAGTCTCAACCCTGTGCTTTACGCCTTCCTGGACGAGAATTTTAAAAGGTGCTTCAGGGATTTCTGCCTGCCCTATCGCTCCCGACTGGAGCAGAGCAGTTTCTCCAAAACGCGCAACAACACCAAGGAGCCCGTGTCTGTGTGTGCTCCTGCGACGACACAGAGACCGCCAGCCTGACTAGGCATGGATCAATGCGGGGGAGATCAGTTCAGGCCGACCTCCAGACTGAGGTCACCACCACAGGAGTCTGAGACCACAGACGTGGCCGTTTGAGCGCCATAATGTAAATGATGGATTGTGTTTTTGGTCTCAGATGATGACACTCCTGAGACACAACTCTTAAAAGATTGTTGTTTACAATTATCAAAAATATAAGGAAATGGATACAAAATGTATAACCATGTTGACCATATATTATGCTTTTTCTTTATTTTGGTTCGACACTAAGCTTTTAGACTGGAAGTCTTCACATCCATATTAGGTGAACAATGTAGGACACATTTCCAAAATTATCCGATTATCAGGAAGGCATAGAACCTAAACACGCAGACAAGGCCACAGGAGGACTATTTGTATGGCCAAACGGAGGCTGGTGTATGATTGGCTGAGTTGGTCACGTGACCTCAATCCAACAGATCATTTATTCCCCTGATGAAGGCCAGACTGACTCTGAATTTCCCCGTAACATTAGCAGTGCAACGCTGGAAGACAGTCAACAGGGAATATATTGCCGTCTGCTGTCGCCTTCAGCTAAATATTACCAGTGATGATGATTTATGTTAACTTGTCAAATGAATTTCCATCCCTGAATTTTGGGGTACCATCTATAAGGGACTACAAGTCATTTAGTGACACCGTCAAATTAAACTAAATGTAACCTTTTTGTGGCCATAGCTGGGTAGAGGAAATAGCTGTAAACTTTGACAAATGTCTATTTACACATCCAGCAGTTACAGAGCCACATGATGATTCAGTTTAAGTTCTGCTTCACGCAACTTGACAAATGTAAGTGGAAGTTTCACTCTCTTTTTAGCTGTTGTAGCCGCCAACTCCAGAGGAAAACATCAGGCTCTGCCAACTGCTTCCCTGAGTTTACCAGCTCACTGCGTCAGCTGTAAAGTGTTGTGTACAGTACAGGTTTTATGCTGAAAAAACACTATGGCAGAAGTGAAACTGAAAGGAAACTAAAAATCAAAACAAGAAGCTGAAAGACTCTACAGCGCAATGGAAGCCTAGAGTCGAAGAAGTATTTCCTAACAGTGCTTTTACATGACAGTCATTTTAAAGTTAAATTAAAACTAAGTGAGGTTTTATTTCACGCCCAACGGACTATAGAACCAATACAAGGATAAAAGTGTCACGATGCTAAACTGTCTCACTGTACTGTATATTTACACTGGTAATACTATTGATACTCAACCTCGTTGGGAAGGTAATAAGAATTAAAAAATATTAACGCTTAGCTGAGACAACATTTTCTTTGTCTCCTTAATATTTAAATGAAGCGATGCATCCAATTTCATGCTTCTTGCTGTGATATTCAGAGTAGAGATAATTACAGAGGAAGGCCACATTATTAATCAAAGACTACAGAGCAACATGTGTTCCATCCTACACATGTTATACCATGAAAACACAGCCTTGATGATTGAGCAGAGATGACTGACGCTTCAAGCCTACGTTCAGCGGACTCATTGTTTCCACTCCTCTGGCAGTCAAGCTGCTTTGGTTTCTTTTGTACAACAAAAAACATTCATCTGACAGTCAGCTGAGGAGCTGAAGGGGAACGTGTGTCACGCTCACAGGTACAGATTAGAACCCAATAGCATGACACAGATACAACCAGTGTTCAGAATGTTCCGTTTATTCGGGTCAGGGACAGGCAGGGTCAAATGCAGGAAATTCGAGAGGGGTCTGCCTGCAGACCTCCACTCTCAGGACAGTTCCGGTGCAGACCTCCACTCTCAGGACACCTCCACTGTCAGTACAGGAAGTGCACGCTAAGAATTCCAAAATAAAATCACCACTATCAGTACAGTGCCACTTTCCAAACAGGAAATGCACGCAAATACAAAATAAAATCGGATCGTGACACTTATTATATACATATGTATATATAGATATATACGGACACCTTGTATTGTAGTTACTATCAGTACAGCCGCAGCGCCACTTTCCGAACAGGAAATGCACGCAAATACAAAATAAAATAGTACTGACACTTATTATATAAATAAAGTATATATAGATATATATAAAAATAGGGACATCTTGTATTGTTTACTCTCAGTACAGCACCACTTTCCGAACAGGAAATGCACGCTAATACAACATAAAATAGCACTGACACTTATTATCTATATAGATATATCTATATATAAATACGACATCTTGTATTTTAGTTACACCCGCTAGACAACAGTGGAAGGTTCGAGAAACAACCGTGTTTGCCGGGTGCACCGCGGCGGAGGTGGGGAGGTTCCAGCTGGGAACCTCGACCCCGGTGCGGGACCCGTGGGACCCCTGGACTGTGTGTCTTGGTCACGCTTCATATCGGCCGGCGCGGAGGCCCTCCGACAGTGGGTCGCGTTTGCCATTAGATCAGTGAGAGGAGAGAAGAAAAATGCAACAAAAATTGTCAAAATCCGTTAATACATGGATGGGGGTGGGGGGGGCTGGACACAGGCCGTGGGGGGACACCCGAGACCGGGCAATGTCCCCGGTAGAACCCGGGTGAAATAGCCAAAAAAAAAAAAAAAACGGGGGAAAGTGAAAAAAAGTGTCCGAAAATAGGCACTCGTGAGGAGGGCAGAGTCCCCTGTCAACTCCCGTTACATTCCTCCATGGTGTCATTTGAGCGAAAAACTTTTACGAGAACCAGGATTGGGGGGTCAAAAGGGCTTGACCAAGGCCGACCCAAAGTGCACGGTGGTCGGACTCATCACCTCCGTGATGAGTCTCCATTGTGATTTGAAAACTTCCATCAAACGAGTCCTTCAGTGGGCGGGAAAAAAACGCGTCAGAATCGTCACTTCCTGTACTGACAGTGGAGGTGTCCTGAGAGTGGAGGTCTGCACCGGAACTGTCCTGAGGGTGGAGGTCTGCACGCAGGCTCCCATGGGAAATTCAGCAGTCAGGCAAACAAATCCAAGAAGAGGCAGGCAGAACAGGGCTCAGAACCAGGCGATGCGTCAGACAGGAAAACAAATCCAATCGGGGGGCAGGCAGGAAACTCAAGGTCTGATAACAGGCAGGCAGGGTCAAAACCGGGCAGGACAGATAACTAGGCAAAATATATTGAAACGCTGGAGCGCTTGGCAAAATACACAAGACAATCTGGCTGAGGACAAGAGAGAGTGAGATGGTATATATACTGTGGAGTTAATGAGGGAATGAGTAGCAGGTGAGGAGAAGGGCTGGGGAGACCAGGTGAGGGGAGTGAGCTGATTGCAAGAGCCTGGAGGAAGGCAGGATCTGAAATGACAGGAGAGTTAAGATGTGCCAAACCTAAGAACAACTATAAATGTGTTGAACTTGTGACAACGTGGACCAAAACGGACCAAACACATTAGCAAGGAACAAGAAGCTTGCTACACATATGACAGTTAATGGCATACAAGACACTGTCTTGCAGGAGGATATTGTGGTGTTGAGAATACTTTTTTTGCACATTTTGAAAGAACAGTCACACCGATGCCTCTCATCCTGCCATGCAGTTTGTAAAAAAGGCAACTGCATATCAAGTGTAGAGATAAGATTGTTCTGCAACAGCATATTGAGTCATAATGTGAGTTTTTGTATCATTGTGCTGTCAAGCTGTTGTGCCAGTAAGCTTCACTTGTAACTAATATGTAAAATGTTGATGTATTTACACTAAGTGCTATACATTTAAGCAGCATTGGAAATGTTCAAACAATATATTTTGTTGAATATATCTCTGTCGCTGTAGGAAGAGCATTGTCAATGTTTTCTGCGGCGTGATTGTTACGGTTGCTGTTTCTGTCTGCTCATTAATCTGCCTGTGAGTGTTTTCAGCTGTGCGTGTAATATGTAAATAAGCTGCGCAGTCGCCCTGACGTCATAGGCTGCCCATCCTCTGGTCCGCCTCTGAAGATGGTGATTGGATTGACGTCATCCAATCGCAGCGCACAGCCGGCGCACACCTGCTGGGAGGAGTAAGGCCGCGGACTATCACCACTCTGGAGCATAGGCGGAGTTTGACATTTGCGCTTGGGGGGGGGGGCGTCAGTACACAGTCCCAACTATTGCGTGGGGTGCTACGGATACAGTAGCAATAAAGCCAGCGCTCACCGCACTGAGTATGACTTTTCCACATACGAACGAAACTCGTCCCGTTATGCACGCCTCATGCCCGCCGTACACACACACTCATATGGAAGGCGCGGTCTCTCCCCCCAACAACAGTGCATTACATAACTGTAAAACGTATCATAACTGTGCACATCTTATACTTATTTGATAACTACTATATCCCTTGGTTACTTGAACACGCTACAATATTATTAACCAGTGTCCTACCTTAGTGCAGAAGTAGACGCATTTGTTTACGTTCCACATATATATCCACTATCCCCTCAGGTGACAGCTGTGCAGTTATGTCGTCCTCAATGTGAAGAACCGCAAGTGAGGAAAATCTTGTTCCTCCTATCGTTGACCGCAGCCAGTTCCGAATTCTCCTCATTGCAGAAAAACTTCTCTCTGAGGTGGCAGATCCGATAGGCAGAGTCAGTGCCAAGTGCCAACTGGAGCATCTTGTATACATTTGGATGAATCAATAAAACACAAAAAACGCTCCTTGATTTCAAGCTGCTCTGCATATCTTAAACACACTGATAATTGTTCCGTTTTGCAAGACCTGGCCTCATCTGCAATTATAGAAAAAAATCCAGCACTTTCTCTACCATTTCTGCACAAACTAAGTTAGCGCATATGTCAATGACTTCGTTCTGGAAATCTGGGTTTGTCACATTGAAATAGTTGGACTGCATGTTTTTAAAAGCAGAATCATACTTGGAGAAGAAGCCACAAACCTCAAGAAAATTCCCACGCGACTCTGACTCGCTTCCCTCCCGATGCCCACGAAAAGGCAATCCGAGTTTGGACAACAGCCTCACAATATCAACAATTTTGCATAAGATCTGTTCTTCTCAACAGAATCTTCGTGGCTTCGGGAAAGTTTAGCTGTAATAGATCCAGAAGACGCAGTCACTTTATAGTTATCCCATTTAACCATGCAGTTCAGATGGGCCTGGGAGTGTGCATGTTTCTCCAGTTTGCTGCTTAGTTTTTTTCCAGTCACTCAGGCCCTTTCTAAAGGAATCCTCCACACCGCTGTCAGTCTGGAAATTGCGGCATGAAAAACAGAAGACGGCATCCATTCGTACTGAATATTCCAGCCAGGGATAGTTCTTCTTGTAATAGTACGTGGGAAATTATCGTTTTGTTTTCCCAATCATTTTTGAGGGGAATTCGGATAAAGTAGGCTGCTTGGGACAGCTGTGTTTTCCCCCAAGATCATCATGACCCATTGACGGCCCCGGCACCGGTGGTCTCCCTGCTGTGGGGTTAATGACGTTAGCTGGTCCTGCTAATCCAGAGCTCTCCGCTGTGGGGCTAACGTTATTTGGTTTAGCTAATCCAGAGCTGCTTGTTTGTGTGTCTGCCACTTCACATTCTGACGGCTGCTGGTTGGTAAGGTTATGCTCAGTCGGTGGCTATTCTGTTGTTGAAGCTTTTACAAGACGAAATTGGACGTTTTAAAAATCGCTGAATATCCATTACTGCTAATTCTTGTAATACAATAGCTGAATCACTTGTATACGAAAAAAAGCGAGGGAATTTGTGTCCTTAACCTCACACGTCACACACACACAAACATCACAACATGCGACTGCTCAAAAATGAAATTATTTCAAACAAAACATGATATTATTCAGATTTGTATTGTAACAATCATTTTATTACATCTATTAAAATATTAATATACGAAATATTTGTATTGGAACAGTTTTAGACTTAGTAATGCAGTAACATGTTTCAGCCACCAGGGGGCCCCCCGCAAAATCCGCCTATGCTCTGGAGGCTCTGTTGAGTGAACAGACACCTCTCGCTATTTGCTCTTCGTTCTGGGGGTTAACTTGTGTGGACCGTGTTATTGTGATTAGCATTATTGTTGTGATTAGATGTGCTTAGATTAGTTTGATTAGATGAGTTTAGTAATGTTTGACTGTTGTCCTAGCTGTGTTTTCTTACAGCCTTCCTTTGCTAGTTGTACCACTTTTACAGTGAGGTTTTGTTTCCTTCTTTATTTAGTGTGTGAGTATTTGGTTTCCCTGTATGCGTTTAGACCATAGACTGTATAGGTTTAGACTCACTTTTTAGAGTCCTCCCTTAGTTTGGTTGCCCATTTAAACTTGCGCCCTTGTGGCCTCTATTGTTTGTTATTTAAACCGGTGTTTGTGGCAATTTGTTTGTTTCAGGCTGCTTGCCTGCCATTTTGTTCACCTGTTGTGCATTAAAACAACTTATAACTTTTACCAATCCCATTCTGGTTGTGTTGCTTCCCTTTGATTCCCCTAGCTCAGAAGGGAACGTAATAGTGATCAACAATATGTTTGGCTGATTTAAAATATGTACCGTAATGCCTTATTACACATTATGTTCTTTTTGTAAAAAGTGAACTGTTTTGATGAGAAATATTAGAATGTTTGAGGATAATGAGAATATTTGATATTTAAATGTTTTCACACTGTGTTTCAGCAGTTTATAAAGTACCGTATTGTATAAGTGTAATGGAATAGCTTGAGTTGTATCCTGAGACTGCTTCAATGTTGATTTGTTGTTGTAAATACCTTTCAGTTTTAATCCAATTATTGTTTTCTGTGGTTGTTATTACAGGTGTTATTTACATTTATACTCTGTGTAAATGCCAGTGAAGCCTCGTGGGAGTTACACATGTGAGTTGTTGGTACAATCTGGAAGGGATTAGATTAGATGATATAGATGTGGCACAGGAACAAATGCGACACATTATAACTGTGTAAAGGAAAGCACACTATGAAATAAAACAGGGATTTCTGGAGTTTCTGGTCACCAGATAAATTGTAGAATTAATTATGTTTACAATGTAACAATTAAAAGATGTTGATATATTTTGTTATTGTCCACAAATTATTTGAAAGACCCACAACATCAATTCATCTGTCTCTAAATCCCTTTTTAGCTTCCACAATTTAATACTTTTACTATTTGCAGCAGCAGGTTTAATTATCTAGCCAGTAATGACATCAGCAGGACAGGGCATGTGGAATATAAACTTCAGTGCCAATGTTATCATAATGTAGAAACATGCCACCCTACAGTGTGGCTCATTTTTGGAAAGCAATGGAGCTCTATAGAAATAAGATATATCGGCCTTTCGTAAGATCAATTCACTTTTGTTTCTGACAAGTCAAATACAAAGAATTTCAACAACATTAACCTTTTCACTTTTGTTAAAAACCCTGAATGTCACATATTCACATATTCACCTCATAACCTTCAGCACATCCATCCATCCATCCATCTTCTCCCGCTTATCCGTGGTCGGGTCGCGGGGGTAGCAGTTCCAGCAGAGAGCCCCAAACTTTCTTTTCCCTGGCGACATCAACCAGCTCTGACTGGGGGATCCCAAGGCGCTCCCAGGCCAGCGAAGAGATATAATCCCTCCACCTGGTCCTAGGTCTACCCCTTGGTCTCTTCCCAGCTGGACGTGCCTGGAACACCTCCCTAGGGAGGCGCCCAGGTGGCATCCTAACTAGGTGCCCGAACCACCTCAACTGGCTTCTTTCGACGCGAAGGAGGAGCGGCTCAACTCCGAGTCCCTCCCTAATGACCGAACTTCTCACCTTATCTCTAAGGGAGACACCAGCCACCCGGCGGAGGAAACCCATCTCGGCCGCTTGTATCCGCGATCTCGTTCTTTCGGTCATGACCCATCCTTCATGACCATAGGTGAGGGTAGGAACGAAAATGGCCCGGTAGACAGAGAGCTTTGCCTTCTGGCTCAGTTCCCTTTTCGTCACAACGGTGCGGTAAAGCGACTGCAATACCGCTCCCGCTGCTCCGATTCTCCGGCCCATCTCACGCTCCATTGTTCCCTCACTCGAGAACAAGACCCCGAGATACTTGAACTCCTTCACTTGGGGTAAGGACTCATTCCCTACTTGGAGTGGACAGTCCATCGGTTTCCTGCTGAGAACCATGGCCTCAGATTTGGAGGTGCTGATCCTCATCCCAGCCGCTTCACACTCGGTTTGCGAACCGATCCAGTGAGTGCTGAAGGTCGCAGACCGATGAAGCCATCAGAACCACATCATCTGCAAAAAGCAGTGGTGCAATCCTTAGTCCACCGAACTGCAGACCCCCCCCCCCACGACTACGCCTCGAAATCCGATCCATGTATATTACAAACAGGACCTTCAGCACAGTTTTTGTAAATTCATAAAAATGTGGAAATAAAATACACACATTTCCCCATAAAAATCTATTATTCTAATTGAATGTGGAATGTTTCCTGTTGAAGGCAAGGGTCAAACTAACGTGCTAAACTTACTTTGGCAATACCTTCTGAGCGGTACTTGGGAGGCAGTTAACACTGAAATGACACATGCCAGTGAGGCCTACGAGGATGTGTTAAAAAAACAAAACATTATTGTGCTTTTTTCCCATTATGGTGTCTGGTTCACACGTTCAACTGGCCTTTCATTTATTTTTTACACACATTAATTGGCTGAAATTACTGCTGAAAGAAGTTTCAGAAAAAAGAAAACTTGATAAGAAGGCATTAATCATGCTCATTTCTCCTTCAGACTCCTGTGAATGTTGACAGACTTCACTCAGAAACAGAGATGTTATAAGAAGCTCCTCTAAGAGACATCATAGCGCTCCCGGCAGGAGACTCAACATTTATGCAGCGGAGAGAACTCAAGTGTACCTCTGATCTTTGCTTTGACACCGACAATTTTTGACTGTTTTACCTGTCTTTTGTTTTTCTCTGAGGGCTTCAATTTGCATGATGCAAAAGGCTTTTTTTTTTAAATCATGTGCTTTAAAACATGTACAGTTCGCAGAGATACTGTAGTCTAGTTTGAGAGCGACACATTATGATTAAATGCTCTCATCCACTGACCCTGACTTGTTGTTGCTCGTGCACTCGAGCAAATTAACAAATGGAAATGAGAACAAAGGGAATTTCACTGAAGCTTTCATAACAGCTCTCAGTGATGCTATGCAGCATCATAAAATCAAAGCTTCCAGCAGTTTGTTTTCTGCTTTCTGGATGATTGGATATTATGTGACTTCCCCAGCTTATTTGTCTGTGCAGAAGACGTTCTGATGAGATCTGCTGTAAATGAGAGAGAGGGATCGGATTTGTTTTTTGGCCTGATGGAACATATCCTCTTGGATAAAATTGTGGTCTAAGCTAAATGATGACACCAAATAATTCAATCTTTGGCATCCCAAACAACAGACACCTATATCATGTAACCAAAGCTTTCCACACATCACAACATCCTGGCTGTCGGTGCACAAACTGTTGTTGCTGAGTCAAATAACCCAAAACTCAAAGGCACCCAAAAGGAATAAGATACAAAAATGAAGTTAATGCAGATATTCTGGTACTGGGTTTGCCAATTGAGCCCTGCTGCTGTGTGTGACAGACGGTTGCTGTAACACAGATAATCAGACATCCTGGTTGCCTGAGGTGTTTACGAAAAGCCAGAAGTGCAAAAAGCTTGAAGCAGTTTGACTGGAGGTTATAAAAGGCAGCAACTCTGGTATTCCCTTCTGAGGAACAGGAACAGGAATTCAAACTGGGTGCCATCTGCCAGCTGGGGACTGTGTGACATGTTGTGTTTTCTTTAACCCTTGACTTACACTTTAATTGGTTTAACCAGTTGGTGAATCGCAGTGTTAATCTTAATATGAATTGATTAATATTGATGACACATGTGCACAACAATGTACACATTAAAAGAAAACTCAACTGATTTTACACATCAAGCCTGTTAACAGGTCCTGGGAAGAATGTGTAAAAATAAACCGAAACAAAGACTAGACTAGACACAGTAAGGTTATTATTGGCTAAGAATAGCTAAATGTGCTCTCTTGCAGTAGGGACGGCAGCAAACAGGAGAGTCAGGTGCCTTATAATTGGGCCCCAGGTTTTCTCCGTTTTTATTAAAACCATGTGTTGCTACGAAACTTTCAGTGTGTATCCATGGGACCAGCTCCCTAAACCATCTGGAGAAACAAGGAGTGCTGGTAGCCTTGAGAAATGTCCTCTTTACTGACATACCAAACATAAGGGGCCGCTATGTGTGGCAGTGCAGCCAGCCACACAACTAAACAGTGCTTTAAGTGCATCAGGGTCAATGTGTTAATCACACATACAATACCAATTAAAAATCCCATGCCAAAAAGAGATAAAAACCAGAAGTAAGACACCTTTGGGGAAGTCGTATCTGTCACAAATATCAGATAAATTATAATCTTATTTCGTCAGTAGTTATAACCATGTCCCTTTCGTCAAATTAGTATGCATAGAAAGTGACAGGTGGACACGCCCCCAATTATGCAAATGAGCCAAGTCTGTCTCCCATTGGCCAATGAGCTAAGTCCCGCCTCCCATGTCCCGCCTCCCATTCTTTGATGTGTGTGTTATCAGATTGGCGTGAAAGGCCCCCGGCGTAGTTCTTTGATGTATTGATTAAGATAGTCTCTTGGGGTTAAGGTATTTGACCCCTGCCCCTGAGAGTGGAATAATTAGCCTGCAATCAGATATGAATGAAATGCCCCAGGCAGTCCCTTTGTTGTATAGTTATTTGATGTATTGATTAAGATAGTCTCTTGGGGTTAAGGTATTTGACCCCTGCCCCTGAGAGTTGAATAATTAGCCTGCAATCAGATATGAATGAAAAGCCCCAGGCAGTACCTTTGTTGTATAGTTCTTTGATGTATTGATTAAGATAGTCTCTTTGACCCCTGCCCCTCAGAGCCCTTTGTTGTCTAATCTAATTAGCCTTTGATGTTTGCCCTTTGATGTGATGTGTTATAACAGGCAGGTGTAATTTCACATTGGTGAAAGCCTTTGATGTTAATCTCTGTATAAATGCCTACCCTTACAGCCTCCCCCCCTTTGCCCCGCCCCTCCTGAGGCTATGGCCAGCAGAGGAGTGTATAGAGATATGCTCAAAACTAAATTTAAAAAAGACAGGCAATTCCACTTACCTAGTCACTTTTCAAAAAAGAAACATGGCCGAGAGACGTCACGAATTGGGTTTAATTAGCCTGTGCGACAACTTGCTGCCAACCGTCCGAAGAGCCAGTCAAGAAACGAATGCAGCATCTGGGCCGGGTTCAGAGTACAGCCAAAAGATCTGTGCACAAACTTATCTCGCGCCCTCTTTTGGTCATGTGAGCGTTCGTGGGGGTTGGAGGAGGGGCTCTGTGAGGAAGTGACAGATTTCCCCCCGGTTGTGTACTTTCAAATTCTAGCTCACTCGAGATGGTTTATCCAGAATGACCTACCGTAAGAACAATTAACACTGCCCAAGTAGATGTTTAGGAGTCTCTTGGAAGTATACGAATGCAGTATATGTTTTACAAAGGGGGTATTCATGTTATTTTTAAAAGATCTTATTGAGGTTTTTAATAGTGATACCTGAGGATATTCTCTTTTTTAATTGTAGGGACTGTGAACTAATGTGTAATTACTTTTTTACTAACTATAAGAAAAGTCTCTCTGAAGAGGGGGAAATAATAAAACAATTTTAAAAACATGATCTTTGTCTTTTTATAATTATTTTACACCACTATAAGGAAACCCAATATTAAGTTTGTGTGAGGTTGTACTAGGGATAATATTAGAATGTTGCTGTACCCATAAAGAATGTGTTTCTGCTCCATTTCACTCCATGAAGCCTCCAGCTTGTACAAGGGCTCCGCCTCCACTCAACATAACATGTCCCGCCCTCCTCACCAGAACATTTAAAAGTAAGGGGATGAAAATAGATGAAAATAAATACGCTCAAACTAAATAACAGGCCAGTCATTTCCACTCACCAAGTCACTTTTCAAAAAATGGTCAAGAGACGCCTAGATATGGGTTTAATCAGCGAGACGCCTGTGACAACGTACCGCCACCCGTTAGGAGCGCCAATTAAGAAACGATTGCAGTATCAGGGCCGGGTTCAGACACCTCCAGCCGAAGAACTTCATGAAGAATGGACTCTGAAAAATGGCGATGTTTGGGGTTATGTATTCAACTATATGGGGAATGAACTGCATTTCTACAATCTGAAGAATGGAGAAACGTATGGACCACGTAGTGTTAAAGCGACACTGACCTCAACAGATTGGGCTGTGTTAACTCTGGTGTCCTCCAGAGCAGGGTTTCCGTTAGCCGGTAATTACCGGTTTTTAGCTGGTAAAATTTATAAAAAACCGGTAAATTCAAAACCTGACGGTCAAAATGTCTGGTAATAATTAGGGAGGCTCCGATCGATCGGCCGCCGGTCATTATCGGCCGATATTCACTCTTAATAGTTTGATCGGTGCTCTCTATAAAGGCCGATCAGGAGAGCTGGATCTGATCGATATGGACATAAACGCGAGTGAAGTATAACCGGACGCGAGAGAGAGATCAGATCAGCTGCTGAGTCTGACCGAGACACGCAGCTCTGCAGAATCACCTGAAGCCCCGCCCTCTGTTTAGCGCGCTGCAGGAGCTGCATGAGAAACTGACTGCTGTCAGGAGAGAGAGGGAGGGAGAGGGGAAAAGAGAGGCTCCGTTTCTCCCGTGTTATTATTCAAAGTTGATGTAAACTTCTGAATAATTTACGTTATCTACTACAAGTAGTTTGTTTGAATGTAATAATTATGTTGTTTGTTGTTTGTGGAATAATTTATTGAAAAATTAATCTGAATTTTTTCGATCTGTTACGATTATAAACTGAAGCAATATCAAAATGAGCCCCGTGAACTGAGTTTTAAACATCAGCATATCTGCTCATAGTCCGGTAATTACCTGTTAACGGAAACTCTGCTACACACCTATTATTATTATTATTGAAATATGACCGGTAAGTTTCAAATTTGTCCGGTAAAATAAAATCTGCCCGGACATTTGACCGTCGAGAAAAAATCCTAGCGGAAACCCTGCTCCAGAGATCTCCAAGCAACCACTGTATCGGAAGAAGTAGTGCATCAAGAAACCATAGTGGAACCAGCGGTGTACAAGATAATTGCAAATAAAAGCAAAGAAACACAGACAGCATGCGAGATCAAAGAAGAGATTTCACCGCCGCCCCTCAATGTGGAGGAAGAAGGAGTTATTTCCCCGCTGCCAGAAGTGAGAAGAGTCCTGACAAGCACCGTCTGGGAAACTAAAAGCGGACCATCGGGGCGATGGTATTACCGTGCAAGCCATTTGGAGACGCTGGGGAAGGACCCCTCTGATGATTTTGTTTTGGAGTATTTCAACTCTACATGCGGGGTTTTTCAGACATCTGTGCGGGTGCCTCTGACTGCTTGGATGAAAATGATTGATGGAAAAGCTACAAAGCTTAAAGAACTTTTTAAACAGAGTCAGACATCGATGGACATTATACTGGTGAAAAAGACTCTCACCTTTACAGAGGACTCCGCCTCCCACTCAACATAACAAGTCACACCCTCCTCACCAGATCATTTAAAACTAAGGACCCCTCAAAGAAAAACATTGTGTATTCTACCTATGTAAAAAGAGTGTCAGGGTTGTCTTACAAAAATGTGTTATCTCTGTATCAAGATGATGTGTTTAAAAATGAATTTTGTGAAAAATACCAACTGTGTGCGAGACGTCATAAAGACACTCATTTTAACCACAGTGTTTGTTCTCTACAAATGTTTTAAGATTGTTACAAAATGTAAAAAATAAAAATAAAAGGTATGGAGACTAAATTAATTCAGGTGACTATGGCTTTATTAGGAAAACAAACATATAATACAAATGGGTTAGGGGTTAAATGTAACCATCTTGGACTTAATAGTCTAACAAAATACTTTATCTGAATACATTTGTTCTTTTTAAGAGCACTTTTTGAAATTATTTATTTATTATTTCAGTGGAACAATCCAGTTTTTGTTAACATCAACGCTTTCTTCTCTTTTGTCTTGTGTTACTAAGATACTTTGGGACACACTTTGGCATATGCAACACTTGTTCAGTTAAACAAGGTTTTTTTCTTTTCTGATAAACTTAGTTATTTTTCTGCTACCAAGATACTTTAAGATACACCTTGATGTACGCAACACTTAACAAAGGGTATAATATGAAGTACTTGGTAAGGAAGGGGTTTTTCTTTAAGGGGTGCAAAACTTTAGAACAGGGTAAAATATTCATTAATTGTATTGAATTGAGTTTTCTTTTTCTTTTTTGATTTTCAACATACTATTTGTACACAATGACTTTTCCATATTTCTGACATACTATACTTTTTTGACTTTTTTCTGTAGAATCTTGACAAAACTATTACTTGTTCTTAAATGATGACCTATTGCTGGAGATGATATGAAAAAGCTACAACGCTTAAAGAACTTTTTTCTAAAAACTCTCTATAATTGACTCCCCCCATTCAACGCAATAAGCCCCACCCTCCACTCAGCAAATCATCTAAAACAAAGGACCTCACTAAGACGACCGTTGTAAACTAGCCATGGAGCAGAGAAAAGCCAAGACTCCCCCCGCGAGTTGCAGCCAGGAACAGACTCCTGTACTACCATTGGGGAAACCCAAATCTTGCAGTACTACTGCTGCTGATGCTACTCCTCGGGTCAAGAAGTCTCGGTTTAGGGACACAGTGAAATCGGAGTTGTTTCATATTCTGGAGAGGGTGCTGTATCGGTACAGAGAAGAAATATGCAACGGATGCCAAGTCAGTCACCCCGGCCAGAGGCAACACGATTGTCTGAATGACATGCTCGATTTCTTCTTCAGAAACAATTACAACGAGTTAATGAAAAGACTTTGGCTCGCCAACTTCATTACAGTGATTGACCAAAGTCTTATTGAAAAAGGCATTTGCGAGGATGAACTGAGGATCGAACGCGCTTCGGAGGCTTTTCTGCACAAGCTTATAAAATGCAGATGCCTCAAGGAGAGACTTGAAAAGATCCATATCGAGTTGTATGGAGAAGACTAATAACCAGCAGTTGACTGAAGCCAGGGACTTGTTCGATACATTGACTTTTTCTCTTTAAGTAAAATAAAAATGGGAAACTACTATGCAAAACTCTCTGTATATATTGATCAGAATATAGTCATTACCCTTTTAATAAGTGTGGTGATGGGGACGATTGAAAACAGAACGAGTAGTGACCCCTGTGTAAAAAGAATGGCTGAAGTTTGTAAACTGGAAGACATTTTGGATATCGTTCGTTCTGGCAGTACTATTCCGGGTCATTGGGATACGATTGTAAACGAAACATTTAAAGTGGTCCTGGAATCTTCATTTTCTGAAACATTCTGTAACATTACCTCAGAAATGAAACAAACATCAAAAGTGTATCATGTGCTCTCATTGTATGCTCTGTTTGTAGATGTAATGCATCTTTGTGTCGAAAACAGCATACACATAAATATTTTGACTGAAGTGAAAAAACTCCATCACGATATCTCCAGTAATATGGGGAATTCTAAGCTGGAGACGGTCCTGGGGATGCTACAATCAGTATAACTATTGATTTTGTGTGTGAAAAATAAAAAAAGTGTTTTTTTACATTTAAAAACTGTTGTCTTCATTATAGCAAGGGGAGCGTGTCTGATACATGTGTATTACAGTCCTTCTTATTGTGTTTTTCAGTGTTTTGTGTGTGTCTGTACACACAAAGCACAAATCATTTAAAACAAACCCTGAATCAAATTTAGAGAGGACCATTAAGAGTCAGATGCTTGACGAAATCTACTAAAACAAAATACTTCATTATCTACTTTTTTCAGCTTTTATACACAAAAGTGTATCTTTCAGTAATTTTTCTCAGAGAATTTAAGCATACGGAATCTAATAAAACAGAGTACTTGCATGGTAGTGGTCAGCTTTTTAAAAAGAAAAGTGTATCTTTCAGTAACTTTTTGAGAGAATTAAGCATAAATCTGTCAAATGTTTCAAAACAGCCTTGTTTTACTGACATAGCCTCAAAATCACAAACTGCCATTAAGAGTCAGATGCTTTACGAAATCTAATAAAACAGAGTACTTTCTACAGATGAGGCCTCCCACTCAACACAATATGTCCCACCCACTCAGCAAATCATATAAAACTAAGGACGACCGTTGAAAATTAGCCATGGATCTGAGAAAAACCAAGTCTGATGTAGCCTACCCTTATTATCACCAGGATAACGGATATGGGCTTAATGACTGGATGTTACAAAGTAGGGGAGAGGATGTTCCCGAAGAAGAGCTCTCCTCTATATCATATCCATGTAAGGTCTTTAGGACAAAAGAGGACCATGATAACATGACATATGAAGAATATCTTTCTTTAAAAGATGGTATTATAGATAACCTGTATAGAAACAGTATATCTCATACCACTCGCGAAGATCGCAAACGACAATTAGCAGAAAAGAAAAGAAAAAGTAAAGAAAAACGAAGAAAAAGAAAAAGCAATATGAAAAGGAGAAGAAAAATGAAAAGCAAATGCAGAATGCGAATGAAAAGAAAAGGGGCTATTGGACGGAAAACGAAAAAGACAAAAAGAAGGAAGGTGAAAAGAAAAAGGAACAAAGTGAAGAAATTTAAACTAGAGGATGGTGTTGTCGAGCCATTATTGGATCATAATAATCTTATAGATCATCTACCGCTAACCGACTGCTGCGAATGTGTTGAACAAATACCAAAAGAAATGTAAAAAAAAACAGAGCATACAATGAGAGCACATGATACACTTTAAATGTTTCGTTTACAATACTATTACTATATATGAAAGCAAAAAATAAAACACATTTTCATTTTGTAATGGTTGTTTAATTGAAAAAACACAACATTCAACACATTTTCATAAAAAACACATTACATTTGACCAAGTTAATGTCGTAGTGCATACATGGTAATAGACTTAACGATTTGCACTGCTGCTTCTCTCCGCGTTTCATTGACAGTGATCGGTTTATCATTCAATTCACACTGCCCAAGTAGATGTTTAGGGGTCTCTTGGAAGTATACGAATGCATTTTTTATATCAGATAAATGCATTAACATCACATGCAAATTCTCTATCCTTTCACCCGCAACGATTATAATCTGCTTTGCTTCTTCTTCGGTTTCTCCATTATTAGCTCTGAATGTAATCCTTTCTGGGGCTTCTTGTGCTTATTGTGGTCTGTTGAATACCTGGCGTAGGATTTGTTTAGCTGTAAGGACAGGTACCATATAATTGTCTTCAAAAGCTTTGTCTATGTCGTCACACGTTTTGGCGTATCCTTCGCTGTAATGACAACCGACACTAGAATAGAGATCCTCCAACAGTCTTTTAATACATGTTCTGGCACTGTCGCCAATTTGGGCAATTCCATAGTATCGCGCTTTTTCTCTCATTATACTGAAGCAAAGCTCTGCCATTGCTTTTGGTATTTGTTCAACACATTCGCAGCAGTCGGTTAGCGGTAGATGATCTATAAGATTATTATGATCCGGTAATGGCTCTACAACACCATCCTCTAGTTTAAATGTCTTCACTTTGTTCCTTTTTCTTTTCACCTTCCTTCTTTTTGTCTTTTTCGTTTTCCGACCTATGGCCCCTTTTCTTTTCATTCGCATTCTGCGTTTGCTTTTCATTTTTCTTCTCCTTTTCATTTTGCTTTTTCTTTTTCTTCGTTTTTCTTTACTTTTTCTTTTCTTTTCTGCTAATTGTCGTTTGCGATCTTGGCGAGTGGTATGAGATATACTGTTTCTATAAAGGTTATCTATAATACCATCTTTTAAAGAAAGATATTCTTCATATGTCATGTTATCATGGTCCTCTTTTGTCCTAAAGACCTTACATGGATATGATATAGAGGAGAGCTCTTCTTCGGGACATCCTCTCCCCTACTTTGTAACATCCAGTCATTAAGCCCATATCCGTTATCCTGGTGATAATAAGGGTAGGCTACATCAGACTTGGTTTTTCTCAGATCCATGGCTAGTTTTCAACGGTCGTCCTTAGATTTATATGATTTGCTGAGTGGGTGGGACTTATTGTGTTGAGTGGGAGGAGTCATCTGTAGAAAGTACTCTGTTTTATTAGATTTCGTAAAGCATCTGACTCTTAATGGCAGTTTGTGATTTTGAGGCTATGTCAGTAAAACAAGGCTGTTTTGAAACATTTGACAGATTTATGCTTAATTCTCTCAAAAAGTTACTGAAAGATACACTTTTATTTTTTAAAAGCTGACCACTACCATGCAAGTACTCTGTTTTATTAGATTCCGTATGCTTAAATTCTCTGAGAAAAGTTACTGAAAGATACACTTTTGTGTATAAAAGCTGAAAAAAATAGATAATGAAGTACTTTGTTTTAGTAGATTTCGTCAAGCATCTGACTCTTAATGGTCCTCTCTAAATTTGATTCAGGGTTTGTTTTAAATGATTTGTGCTTTGTGTGTACAGACACACACAAAACACTGAAAAACACAATAAGAAGGACTGTAATACACATGTATCAGACACGCTCCCCTTGCTATAATGAAGACAACAGTTTTTAAATGTAAAAAAACACTTTTTTTAATTGTTCACACACAAAATCAATAGTTATACTGATTGTAGCATCCCCAGGACCGTTTCCAGCTTAGAATTCCCCATATTACTGGAGATATCGTGATGGAGTTTTTTCACTTCAGTCAAAATATTCATGTGTATGCTGTTTTCGACACAAAGATGCATTACATCTACAAACAGAGCATACAATGAGAGCACATGATACACTTTTGATGTTTGTTTCATTTCTGAGGTAATGTTACAGAATGTTTCGGAAAATGAAGATTCCAGGACCACTTTAAATGTTTCGTTTACAATCGTTTCCCAATGACCCGGAATAGTACTGCCAGAACGAACGATATCCAAAATGTCTTCCAGTTTACAAACTTCAGCCATTCTTTTTACACAGGGGTCACTACTCGTTCTGTTTTCAATCGTCCCCATCACCACACTTATTAAAAGGGTAATGACTACATTCTGATCAATATATACAGAGAGTTTTTCAAAGTAGTTTCCCATTTTTATTTTACTTAAAGAAAAGTCACTGCATTGAACAAGTCCCTGGCTTCTCCATCCAACTGCTGGTTGTTAGTCTTCTTCTTCTCCATCCAACTCGATATGGATCTTTTCAAGTCTCTCCTTGAGGCATCTGCATTTTATAAGCTTGTGCAGAAAAGCCTCCGAAGCGCGTCCGATCCTCAGTTCATCCTCGCAAATGCCTTTTTCAATAAGACTTTGGTCAATCACTTTAATGAAGTTGGCGAGCCAAAGTCTTTTCATTAACTCGTTGTAATTGTTTCTGAAGAAGAAATCGGGCATGTCATTCAGACAATCGTGTTGCCTCTGGCCGGGGTGACTGACTCGGCATCCTTTGCATTTTCTTCTCTGTACCGATACAGCACCCTCTCCAGAATATGAAACAACTCCGATTTCACTGTATCCCTAAACCGAGACTTTTGGCCCGAGGAGTAGCATCAGCAGCAGTAGTACTGCAAGATTTGGGTTTCCCCAATGGTAGTCCAGGAGTCTGTTCCTGGCTGCAACTCGCGGGGGGAGTCTTGGCTTTTCTCTGCTCCATGGCTAGTTTACAACGGTCGTCTTAGTGAGGTCCTTCGTTTTAGATGATTTGCTGAGTGGAGGGTGGGGCTTATTGCGTTGAATGGGGGGAGTCAATTATAGAATTGAGAGTTTTTAGAAAAAAGTTCTTTAAGCGTTGTAGCTTTTTCATCTCATCTCCAGCAATAGGTCATCATTTAAACAACAAGTAATAGTTTTGTCAAGATTCTACAGAAAAAAGTCAAAAAAGTATAGTATGTCAGAAATATGGAAAAGTCATTGTGTACAAATAGTATGTTGAAAATCAAAAAAGAAAAAGAAAACTCAATTCAATACAAATTAATGAATATTTTACCCTGTTCTAAAGTTTTGCACCCCTTAAAGAAAAACCCCTTCCTTACCAAGTACTTCATATTATACCTGTAGCGGCAATAACTCCCTATGAGTTAGCTGCTGAGAGGCTAAAAGATGCTCTTTGCTGTGACGCGTTCCATGTAAGAGTCCGTAGTCATTTGTAGTCCATGGTGTTTAATAAAGACGAAAATAAACAATATACGACTCCAGACCTGACGGTCAACAGAAAGTATCGGAGCAAATTCACCCTCTTCCTACATCATATCCTCCCAACCGGAATCCAACAGGTGACTAAATACCAATAAACCACACCCACGTGACCATTGCCGGAAGTGATAAACAATAAGAATGAAACGCGATGCAAACAGAAATACAAGATAATAATACAAATAATAAGTAAGGCAAAAACAAGCATTTTGGCTCCTACATTCCGGCCCCTAATTATTATATAACAATTTATAATAATTATTCAAAACCAATTACAATAAAGCACTGTATATTCTAATGATATGCAGATCATCATGTTTTAAATCCAGTATTCATATATCAGTATACAAGCAATCAAGTCTGCTGTTGTAGTATTGTGAGTGCAGGGTGCAAACATAGTCACTGTATGCAGGGGGCAAGGAGCAAGGTCAAACATTTAAAATTATTTAGACATGGCAAAAGTTTCTCTGCCTCATGAAAAAGGCGTACTTGGCTGAGGGGTATGTTCAGAAAGCCACTATTTGTCTTCATCTGAATCCCAAGTACAAGTCCTTTTTTCCTTGTCCTTTTCCAATCTAATGTGATTGGTCCTTCCAATAGTTTGGCAGATTTTAAGACTGGATCCCGGAACCGCTGTTTCCCATGGAAAGTCTCTGGATGTCTCTGCCACCTTCAGGATAGTGCATCTTAAATTGATGTTTCCACAGCATATCCACTGTCATTACAGATGTCCTGCTGGCACCCATCACTGACTCTGAGAGTTTGCAGTCCTCTTCACCGGCCCCAGTAAGGCCACTTGTATGCAAAGAGGCTGGTTCTTTTCTGTACATCTTAGTTTCCTTTGTTTCTATGTCGTATTTAATTTGTCCCGCTTTCATGGTTGCAAATTTGCTTTCTACTGGATGAGGTTGTGACTCGAGTGTTATGGTAGATGTGATGATTTCAGTGTCAGCTCTGTCCTTGGTTGTATTGTTGATGTTTTTAGATTAGCTACACTGTGCTCTGGAATGATTGGTGCAGATGTATATATAACTTGTGGCTGGGGTACAAAAGGATCTGTTTTGATATGAAGGGTTTTCTTTTCCTTAAATTCATTTACAAAATATGACTGCTTGCCATCAGATCCTGTAGTGCAGCTACTCGGAACACTGGATTTCTTTGATGCAGCAAGAACCTTCATTTTAGCCATGGTGGCGGCGATGTCTCCTTCTAGGTCCAGTTGTTCTCTTCTTCTCCTCAGCTCATGTTCCTGTTTTTCTAAAGCATGTTCCTGTTTTTCTAAAGCATGTTTCTTTTGAAGTAGATTTTGTAAAACCATCAGGGCGGCCACTTCCGCCTGAGCTTTTATATAAGCAGATGCAGTTCTTGATCTTACTCTGGATCTTGAGCCATGAAAAGAAAATGTGCTAGTTCTGTTTCCAATATTTAACACACTGTCCACTCCATCCTCATTTTCGTTGTTATCACTCATTTTGCATGTTCCAATATGCACAAAACAGTATTCACTAATGTCAATCTTGTCACAGACGTGGTGCCTGATCAGTGATCACAGCTGTGCACGTTACAAACAATTCCGGAAATCCAAACCTTCGCCGATATCGGCATAACCAGCACGCACAAAACAGGCCAAATAGCAGTCCCCAATGGACTAACGGCGGCACTTCCAAACTGTGTTCCAAAATAAAACATACACAGAATGAACGCAATTGTGCCTACCGCCTCAACTGGCTGTGATGTGCTCCAGTCAATCAGTTTCCGCCTGCGGCCACGGTGAATTGTGGCTTTTCCTTTCCACTTCGCCGAGGGGGAAACTGTCTCAGTGTTCCAACTCCGTGCTCCCGAACGTCCTGGCTTCATCTGCTTAGGATCCGGTCCATTCCGTCGCGTCTTCGATGCGGCGATCCAATTTCTGTTGACTAATTGTAGCGGCAATAACTCCCTATGAGTTAGCTGCTGAGAGGCTAAAAGATGCTCTTTGCTGTGACGCGTTCCATGTAAGAGTCCGTAGTCATTTGTAGTCCATGGTGTTTAATAAAGACGAAAACAAACAATATACAACTCCAGACCTGACGGTCAACAGAAAGTATCGGAGCAAATTCACCCTCTTCCTACATCATATCCTCCCAACCGGAATCCAACAGGTGACTAAATATCAATAAACCATACCCACGTGACCATTGCCGGAAGTGATAAACAATAAGAATGAAATGCGATGCAAACAGAAATACAAGATAATAATACAAATAATAAGTAAGGCAAAAACAAGCATTTTGGCTCCTACAATACCCTTTGTTAAGTGTTGCGTACATCAAGGTGTATCTTAAAGTATCTTGGTAGCAGAAAAATAACTAAAATATGTAAGTTTATCAGAAAAGAAAAAAACCTTGTTTAACTGAACAAGTGTTGCATACGCCAAAGTGTGTCCCAAAGTATCTTAGTAACACAAGAAAAAAGAGAAGAAAGCGTTGATGTTAACAAAAACTGCATTGTTCCACTGAAATAATAAATAAATAATTTCAAAAAGTGCTCTTAAAAAGAACAAATGTATTCAGATAAAGTATTTTGTTATACTATTAAGTCCAAGATGGTTACATTTAACCCCTAACCCATTTGTATTATATGTTTGTGTTCCTAATAAAGCCATAGTCACCTGAATTAATTTAGTCTCCATACCTTTTATTTTAATTTTTTACATTTTGTAACAATCTTAAAACATTTGTAGAGAACAAACACTGTGGTTAAAATGAGTGTCTTTATGACATCTCTCACACAGTTGGTATTTTTCACAAAATTCATTTTTAAACACATCTTCTTGATACAGAGATAACACATTTTCGTAAGACAACCCCGACACTCTTTTTACATAGGTAGAATACACAATGTTTTTCTTTGAGGGGTCCTTAGTTTTAAATGATCTGGTGAGGAGGGTGTGACTTGTTATGTTGAGTGGGAGGCGGAGTCCTCTGTAAAGGTGAGAGTCTTTTTCACCAGTATAATGTCCATCGATGTCTGACTCTGTTTAAAAAGTTCTTTAAGCTTTGTAGCTTTTCCATCAATCATTTTCATCCAAGCAGTCAGAGGCACCCGCACAGATGTCTGAAAAACCCCGCATGTAGAGTTGAAATACTCCAAAACAAAATCATCAGAGGGGTCCTTCCCCAGCGTCTCCAAATGGCTTGCCCGGTAATACCATCGCCCTGATGGTCCGCTTTTAGTTTCCTAGACGGTGCTTGTCAGGACTCTTCTCACTTCTGGCAGCGGGGAAATAACTCCTTCTTCCTCCACATTGAGGGGCGGCGGTGAAATCTCTTCTTTGATCTTGCATGCTGTCTGTGTTTCTTTGCTTTTCTTTGCAAATATCTTGTACACCGCTGGTTCCACTATGGTTTCTTGATGCACTACTTCTTCCGATACAGTGGTTGCTTGGAGATCTCTGGAAGACACCAGAGTTAACACAGCCCAATCTGTTGAGTTCAGTGTCGCTTTAACACTACGTGGTCCATACGTTTCTCCATTCTTCAGATTGTAGAAATGCAGTTCATTCCCCATATAGTTGAATACATAACCCCAAACATCGCCAGTCCATTCATCATGAAGTTCTTCGGCTGGAGGTGTCTGAACCCGGCCCTGATACTGCAATCGTTTCTTAATTGGCGCTCCTAACGGGTGGCGGTACGTTGTCACAGGCGTCTCGCTGATTAAACCCATATCTAGTAGGAGTGTTGAAAATAATCGTTTCTACGATGCATTGCGATGCGGACGTGGACGATTCGGTCTCGATGCAGTGACGGAAGATAATCGGTTATAGCGAAGTAACGTTGCTTCCTGATTTTCCGGCCGCGGCTTTACTATAACGTTTTTTCTGTCACTTTAATATCAAATCGGTCGGTGACGCAGAGATCAGGGAACAGACGTGACAGCGGCACAGCGGCACCAAACACGGAGCAATCTGCTTTATCCACCAACACAAGAACACCAGTCCAGAACCGACAGCAGAAGGACCCGCTCTGAATCACTCCGTGTCGCTGCGGCTCAGAGACACAGGGATTTATGTTTTTCAAAAATAATCGCGTTACAATCATGTCAGGTTTTTGGTGGATTTAATTAAGTCTTGGATGGAAAGTATGAATGTCCTCAAGCAATTTGCAGACGATATATACGTGTGTAAAGTTTGTGAAGGCAGGAGGAAAAAAGCTTCCGCGATCACCGTCTCCTCTCCGTTCCTCCAAGCTCCGCCCCCTCCCTGAAAATAATGAGTGACAGGCTGATAGTGACCCGATAGAAACTTTGTTATTCACTTAATCACTGAGATATAATGAAGCTAACTTAGTCTCATACATTCATGGGATTTATGTAACAGTAAGACAGAGAATGTAAGTGTGCACCCACATGCACTATTTTAGTTTGTATATGCTGTTGTAAATACTCCTGTTGTCTGCTGTGTTCAGACTCAAGTCCTGTGTGTGATGCCACATTCAGGACATTCATTGTCCTTTCTTTAACAGAAGACCGTGGCTAGAAGCTGCAGCTAGACTGCAGAAGCATTAGCTTTTTGTTTTTGAGGATGGAACAACTTCACACACGGAGGCTAGACCTATACACTTCATTTATTTTGGTTTATAAATTAATGTCAAGACATTTATGTTATTGATTTCTGAAGCACTTTCTAAATAATAAAAAGAGTTCATATGTATTTACTGCATGTATGCATTGATGAAAAATAAGCCATGTGCAGTAATATAGAAGATTGAGGATGCAACGCATTGGTATGAATCGTGATGCACCGTGATGCACCGGGATATCGAACCGAATCGAATCGTTGACAGGATAATCGTAATCGAATCGAATCGTGAGACCAGTGAAGATGCACAGCCCTAATATCTAGGCGTCTCTTGACCATTTTTCCTTTTTTGAAAAGTGACTTGGTGAGTGGAAATGACTGGCCTGTTATTTAGTTTGAGCGTATTTATTTTCATCTATTTCCATCCCCTTACTTTTAAATGTTCTGGTGAGGAGGGCGGGACATGTTATGTTGAGTGGAGGCGGAGCCCTTGTACAAGCTGGAGGCTTCATGGAGTGAAATGGAGCAGAAACACATTCTTTATGGGTACAGCAACATTCTAATATTATCCCTAGTACAACCTCACACAAACTTAATATTGGGTTTCCTTATAGTGGTGTAAAATAATTATAAAAAGACAAAGATCATGTTTTTAAAATTGTTTTATTATTTCCCCCTCTTCAGAGAGACTTTTCTTATAGTTAATAAAAAAGTAATTACACATTAGTTCACAGTCCCTACAATTAAAAAAAGAGAATATCCTCAGGTATCACTATTAAAAACCTCAATAAGATCTTTTAAAAATAACATGAATACCCCCTTTGTAAAACATATACTGCATTCGTATACTTCCAAGAGAATCCTAAACATCTACTTGGGCAGTGTTAATTGTTCTTACGGTAGGTCATTCTGGATAAACCATCTCGAGTGAGCTAGAATTTGAAAGTACACAACCGGGGGGAAATCTGTCACTTCCTCACAGAGCCCCTCCTCCAACCCCCACGAACGCTCACATGACCAAAAGAGGGCGCGAGATAAGTTTGTGCACAGATCTTTTGGCTGTACTCTGAACCCGGCCCAGATGCTGCATTCGTTTCTTGACTGGCTCTTCGGACGGTTGGCAGCAAGTTGTCGCACAGGCTAATTAAACCCAATTCGTGACGTCTCTCGGCCATGTTTCTTTTTTGAAAAGTGACTAGGTAAGTGGAATTGCCTGTCTTTTTTAAATTTAGTTTGAGCATATCTCTATATACTCCTCTGCTGGCCATAGCCTCAGGAGGGGCGGGGCAAATGGGGGGGAGGCTGTAAGGGTAGGCATTTATACAGAGATTAACATCAAAGGCTTTCACCAATGTGAAATTACACCTGCCTGTTATAACACATCACATCAAAGGGAAAACATCAAAGGCTAATTAGATTAGACAACAAAGGGCTCTGAGGGGCAGGGGTCAAAGAGACTATCTTAATCAATACATCAAAGAACTATACAACAAAGGTACTGCCTGGGGCATTTCATTCATATCTGATTGCAGGCTAATTATTCCACTGTCAGGGGCAGGGGTCAAATACCTTAACCCCAAGAGACTATCTTAATCAATACATCAAAGAACTACGCCGGGTCCTTTCACGCCAATATGAGGACTTAGCTCATTTGCATAATTGGGGGCGTGTCCATCTGTCACTTTCTATGCATACTAATTTGACGAAAGGGACATGGTTATAACTACTTTCGCCTTATTTTAAAAGGACCATATTTGTATTATATAATCATTCATATTCACCCAGGTTAACTGAAATTGTCGATGTCATGCCTGATGTTGGCGTATAAAATCCTCTAGCTCCATTGCAGCTAATATCTCAAAATGTCCTCACAGGATGGATGGACATTTTTTTAATAGTCCACCGGGAGACAACAGAACTGCAATGTTCAAGGAGTGGGATACTCGTTCAATTCCCCTTGTCTGCTACGGTTTTAGGTCAGAGGCAGTTGTATCCTGCTAGGATTGTAAAGCCCTCTGAGGCTAAGTGTAATTTGTGATATTGGGCTGTTTAAATAAAATGTGATTGATTGAAGAAACCCTGATGCACCATTCTGTACCACCAGAGATGGGGTCGTTACTAAAAAAAAGTAATATATTACATATTACTTTTTTAAAAAGTAATATATTACACTACTTCGTTACTCTCTACATAAAGTAACTCGTTACTTTACACGTTACTTTACTCGCAGGGCCGGCCCGCCCCTCCCTGCAGGCAGATCACGCAGACTGCTAAAGTTTCAAATGTTCTCTTTAGTTCAGTTTCCATTGTCGCATAAGACCAGATAGCTCCTGAATGTTTTCCTATCTGACCATGGCTGTCCTCTGTCTCCTGCTATCTGTATATTTTGCGCAGTCTATCTCTGCTCACGCTGTTGCGTCGGCGTGTTCGCCTGCGTGTTGGCCATGTGTTGCACTGGAACCAGACTGGAGCACACCGCAAAGACTTCAGCCGAGCACGTACGAACTGCGCATGCGTGAGTGGCAATAACTCTCCTTACCAGCAGGCGGCGGTAGTGTGTATTCGTCATTCAAAACAGGCAACAACCGGAAAACAGAGAAGAAGAACAGACTACGTGATATAAACAAACAACAAATAGCTGTGCGTTAGCTTCACCTTAGCATGTGTTCTTTGCAGGTGTTTGTTGAGGTTTGATTATGACGGATTTTAGAAAGTAACGAAGGAACGCGTGTCGGGGCAATGTTAGTAACTGTAGTGTGATTACTGAATTATAAAAGTAGCGCGTTACACTACTCCGTTACCGACAAAAGTAATATTATTACAGTAACGCGTTACACCCAACTCTGTGTACCACCGGTAAAACTGTCTTTCTGATGCGACCAAGCTGATATAGTATGTACACTTAGGCTTTAAGAGTAAAAAACTAAAAGATAAATTAAAATGACAGACCCCCTTGGCTAACACAATTATTTCACAGGACCCAACCCTCTGTTCCAGCTCCCTCCCTCAAGAGAAACATTATTCTGTTTTTAGCTCAGCTGCAAACCATAAACTAATTTATATAATTCTCTCCATCCTCATTCTTAGCGTGGACATCTGTAGGTAATTAGCACAGAATCAATATGGCACGAAAGAAGACAATTACGAGAGAAGTCCATTAAAGGAATGAGTCACACGCAGAGGGGATAGTCATTGGAGATTGATACATGTTGTCAACTTGTCAATGTTACTGTTATTAAACCATGCTTCAGATCAAGAGATTGGCCCTCCTTACGAGCCCCTGCACATCTGTTAGTCCTCGAGTCTCACGAGAAGCCCTTATCCTGCTGGATGAGGAGTCCAATTTTTCAAGGCAATCTACAGTAATTACAAATGTGGGCCGCAGGCGATGGAGTACCACAGCTTAGAAGCAAGAGAGGTATCATTCGCTGATAACACTGTTTGGCTTCAGGTGCACACACTCACCACAATGCATGTTTTCTGGTTGTTTTCCTAACAACATCAAAACAACATTTCACTTCAAACATATAGTCAGAGGTGGGAAGTAACTTAGTGAATTACTGTACTGTACCCCACTACAATTCAGAGGTAAATCGTGTACATTTAATACACTACATTTATCTAATATCTTTAGTTACTTTGCAGATTTGGATTAATTATGTGAAATATAATCAACCGTTAAATCAGACTTTAGTTACACCTGCAGTACATTTACAAGCTATCCTGCAGTATACAAAGTCATTAAAACAGATTGTAATAATCAACATTCCTCATCAGCGAGACAAAACAACTATGGACCCAGAATCTAACTCGAGCTGTCATCCATAGAAAATAATGTGCGCCAGGGAACCTACGTTCCAGAAAAGAAGGGCCTCTAGATGTCACTGAACATAAACTATCTCATGGCAACTTGTGGTCGGTAATAAACTGGCAACAACAATGCGCCCAAGCTGCCCCTCCTTAAAGGTCACCTATTATGCAAAATCCACTTTTTCGTGTCTTTTATACATACACATGTGTCCCCTCTGTGTAAAGAGATTCTGAAAGCTTGAGGAAAGAAGATTCTCTCTATTTTTGTCCTGATCAATCTATATAAAACGTTTGAAACAGGGCTGAAACAGAGGGGATTATGGCATGCTACAATGATCTGTTTGGTATTTCGAGCCAAACGCTTCAGAGACATGTTTTGCATATATCTGGGACCTATAATATATTGATGAGAAACAGTATAATAGGGGACCTTTAAGAGAGATAGCAGCAATACCCAAGGCCGTAGACCTATGCCATGGGAAAAGAGATAGTGAAAGGAGAAAACGATGAACTGTGTCAAATTATTCCCCAACACTACCCTCTGGTACTTAAGTATAAGATCTGAGTACTTCTCCCACCTCTGCATGTAGTAAGTCGTACATGTAGCAGTTTACACATCACTTAATGCTTCAGTATGGGGAATTTGTTTTGTGATTTCTTTCTACCAAATGTATTCAGACCAAGTCAAAGAAAGAGTGACAGTATTGAAGTGAATAATGTGCTTGGTTGAAGATAAGGTTTGAAAAATAGTTCCTTATATTCCCTTGAGGCTCAGAGCAGCATTTATCAGATGTATCAGCATCCATTTTTGAGCTGAAAAATGCAAGCTATTAAACACTGAGAGATGTCTTTGAAGTGTTTTATAATCTATATGCTGGATACGTTTAGGTTTAGCACATGAATCTGTCATTAGAGAGCAGCAGTGGTAGAAAACATACAATGCTTTGTTCCTAATTATTGAACTACTAATGAAAAAACAAGGCAGGTAGAATTAAAACCCATGTGTCTGAATAGTAACAACGAAATGTCTCAAATCAAACAATAAGAAATGCTTTGTTGTGGGGTTTTATAGTACGCTATTGTAAATAATACAAATAAATGTTATAGTTGTTCAATTTAAATGAAAGGTCCCCTATTATACTCTTTTTCAACAATATATTATAGGTCTTAGATATATACAAAACATGTCTCTGAAGTGTTGCTGAAATACCAAACAGATCCTGCATTGTAACATCCCATAATCCCCTCTGTTTCAGCCCTGTTTCAAAAGTGCTGATTCTCTGTCTGTCTACAAATTAACTGCCCTCTCCACGGCCCTCTGAGAGATGTTTGGTTAAAAAAAAAAACACAACGGTGCTCTCAGGGAGATTCAGGTGATAAGGTGGGCGGGTGTTACCTTGGTTGGTGATTGGCTAATGGTTACACAACCAAAAAAACATTGTGGCCGAAATCTGATCAGCTCATCTTTTATACAGATGGATCAGGACGAATCTCTTTACACCGAGGAGACATGTGTATGTTTTAAAGACATGACATTTGGATTTTCCATAATATGTGACCTTTACAGGTTAGTAAAATCAAGCTCTATTTATTTACCATTTTATTCTTTCTGCAGCCCAACTTCTCAAATTCAAACACACACATAAGAATATTTTTTGTGAGAGACACAGCGTATGAATGCAGTGATTTCAGCTTCCTGCTGCGCTGTATTCAACAGGTTGCCACTATGCTGGGCCACTTGATTAAAACCACCCTGAGTAGCGCCTCTCCAAAGCATTCAAATTATCACAAAACTTTGGATTTCTTGATTGAGGCACACTTGAGAACCGGCACTCGATACAACTTAAAATGACAAGTTGATTAGGAAAGCAGCAGGACGGCTCAAAGGCTGCCACATCCCAATCAACGCTTAATGATGCACATTTCTGTTCCATTATAATTGTAATATCATGATGCTGCTGTTTGTGAATGCAGCATGGTGTCTGTTACAGATGTGAGTGAACACAGTGTTTCCAGAACAAAAGCTTATGAAAGCCTCACGTCCCGCTCTGAGAGAAGCAGCTGTTTGCTTTAATAACAAGGCTCCTTTAGCATATAGAGGATGTGAAGAAGGAGACACAGGTGCTCTCCTCTGTGATTAGTTGAAATAGAGGGAGATGACAGCTCACATGTATTAAGAAAAATACCGTTATACTTTCTAGCAAGAGGAATTAATCATAGGATGTCATTCATGAATGTTTCCTCTTTGTACTGGAAATGTATGAGGAGGTGTCTGGGTTTTACTGAAGGGCATTATCAGACTTTCAATAGCGCGCACAGCCCCATGTGGAAGAGCTGTTAACAGAATCCTTTTCAAAATATCACATTTTCAATTCTACTCCTGAAGGTGTGGAATCGAAAGGAGATATAATAGGAGTAATTTTGTCTGTAGTTGTTCCTGAAAGAGTTAAACACAAATGGGAATTGCTTAAAGTTCAGGCACATCAGACGACAAAAATGTAATTATTGAGAAATAGTAGCATAAATATTATGTTGTACTCAGCTTGGTGTTTGTTTTCTTATTACTGAACTAAGTATTACCTTCTTGGTTGAAATCTTTGCTCTAACAGGTTATACTGATGATAGGGCTAGGCAATATATCGAACGAATGATGATGCCTCCCATTCTTTTCCTACCCTGTCATGGTTTAAAAGACTGCTTTCCAGTAAATGGATGTCATTTTCTGAAATTACCGGACTGTTGTAGATGCACTATTACTTTCCTTTGCTCACTTTTTCCTTATATGCCCATTACGGATGATATAAAAGCCAACACTATTATAATATTGTTGGATTTGATTTTCTCGCAAGTAGCCTAGCCATAAGTCATCATAGCAGAAACATGTATATTTTTACGAAACAGATTGGTGTGCAGCTGTGTCAACGAGTGATGTTTTCCACTGCTTTTCCCTCTTATTACCTTGAACCATTTTAGATGTTTTCCACAAAGAAGAAAAAAAAAGAGTGAAGAGTGAAGTAGCAGCATTGGTTAAAAATAGCCATCTCTCCTGCTTATAAAACACTCTTACAGCCTCTGTACAACCCTAACAGATGAGCAGTGAACCTACAAATGTATTTCTGACAAACATCGATGCTACACAAACAACTGAAGAGGTTCACTCGGATCAATTAACTGCTTATGAAAGATACTTCAACATTTCAAAGCTTTCGGCCACGAGAGCTTCTTATACTTCATCATGCGGCCTTTGGACAGATGAAAGCTGGATAAGACTAACAAGGACGTGGCGCATTTCACTCCAGATAAAACACAAAAGCACGTAGCTTTGATGCATGCACTCGTACCATCATTTGCATCCAGCAGTGTTTCTGATTTACATTCAAGTCTGTGTGGAATGTGTTAAGTGCATACATAATACAGAGGGCAGCTCGGGGGCAACTGCTGGCCAGATGTGCCAACACGCTGGAAGGCAATTCCTCCTGAATCGTTTAACATGGCACGGTGTGTGTATAATCAGTTACAGCCTAACTATGAAATGTGTTGAGGTGCCAGCACATTACAACATGTCTTCCCTGTAGTGTCGGTATACAATGAGCCAGACTGTAGAGGCTTCTCAATACTCAAATTTCCCCTCCTCAACTCCTCGACTCCTCGGTCCTCCGGTAGTGACCCGGAAATGAATTTCAGCACGTCATTTTGAAGGACGTCTCATTTCTCTAAATGCACACCGAGGACCGAGGATCGAGCGTCGAGGAGGTTCTCTGGAGGAGCTATAACCGAGGATACACTGATGGTTCCTCCACGGCTCCTCCGCGGATGCATTTCCGGGAACGGTGGAGGCGTGACGCACGGCCGGACTTATCTCAGCCAATGACAGCTCTGCATGCATCCTCTGGATATTATTTTAGAAACTGCTCTCATCGCAACGCGATGTTTACAGTGAGAACAGCTGTGAGGCCCGTGCAGAAAGCAGAGCAGTGTGTAAAATATATATCACTCAGTATAACAGACCTACTCTCTTTATTTGCTTTAGTTTAGTAGATATCTACAAACAAAGAGTCGACATTTTTCTAAGAACATTTAGTGCTTCACATAATAAAATACACAACGGCTGTAGCCTGATTATGCTTTAGGAGCTGTAGGTGTGTGTGGTACAGTGTCTGTGCGTGTTGTACAGTGTGTAGGTGTGTGTTGTACAGTGCGCAGATGCGGCTGACAGACAGGTCTCAGTTGGTTTGGTGTCCTCTGCTTACTTTTAATACTTGCAAATACAACTTTTGGCCCGTAATTTCAATTCCCCATTTCAGCGACCAGAGAGAGGGGGGGGATATATCCAGTCTCTGATTGTGTTACGTTATTATGAGAGTGCTCTCATACTTTAAATTGCATATATTTATATAAATATATTTGTGTGTGTGTGTCCGCATCTGTAGCATGTTATTGTCTCATTATACCGCACTCTCAATGAATTCAAAGTAAATATGTGGGGGAACAATGTTCAGCTGATCTAACAGAGATGATAAAATATGACAAAACACTCGACAGCTGATGCAGCTGTTGCCATGTAATAATGAATGGACGTCGCTTTAATATGACAGCACAGAGGAGAGGAGTTCTCATTTCTTTAAACGTCTGCTGCTTCCCCTCCTCTCTCCTCGGTTCCCCTCCTCGGTCCTCCGCTCGCATCTCCTGTGGGCGGGACTAAGTCTCGAGGAGGGGAGTCGAGGAGGGGACATTTAAGAATTGAGAAGCCTCTTGTGTTTGATGCTTTATGGCACCATCAGATTTTAGCATTATTTTGACTCAGTTTCTATGAAATCTATTGATTTGTCAGATATCAAATTAATTCCGATTATAATTATCCTATAAAGTGCTTTTGGACCTATTTTGTTCACACTATATATGCTTCCGTTAGGCAATATAATAAGGAATTATTCTGTAAATGTTCATTGTTATGCGGATGATACTCAACTATATTTATCCATCAAGCCTGATGAAACCAATCACCTAAATACAATTCAAGACTGCCTCAAGGACTTAAAAACATGGATGACCTTACATTTTTTGATGTTAAACACGACCAAAACTGAAGTTATTGTACTCGGCCCAAAGAATCTACGAAACAAATTATCTAAAGACATACTAACTATGGATGGCATTAATTTGGCCTCCAGTGAGACTGTAAGGAATCTTGGTGTTATATTTGATCAGGATATATCCTTTAACGCCCACATAAAATCAATCTCAAGGACCGCCTACTTCCATCTACGTAACATTGCAAAAATCAGGCATAGCTTGCCTCAAAACGATGCAGAGAAACTAGTCCATGCATTTGTTACTTCAAGGCTGGATTATTGTAACTCTTTATTATCAGGGTGTACCAAGAAGTCAGTCAAGTCGCTTCAGCTGATTCAAAATGCTGCGGCTCGTGTACTAACCAGAGTTAGGAAAAGGGACCACATTACTCCTGTTCTGGCTGCCTTACACTGGCTCCCTATAGAACACAGGATAGAATTTAAAATTATTCTTCTCGCCTACAAAGCCCTTAATGGGCAGGCGCCATCTTAACTTAAAGAACTCATTATACCCTACTGTCCTACTAGGGCATTGCGTTCCAAGAATGCAGGGTTGTTGGTTGTTCCTAGAGTCTCTAAAAGTACAATGGGAGCCAGAGCCTTTTCTTATCAAGCTCCACATTTGTGGAATCAGCTTCCAGTTTGTGTTCGGGCGGCAGACAGCCTATCCGTTTTCAAGAGTGTGCTTAAGACCTTCCTTTTTGATAAAGCTTATAGTGATAAAATAAAAATAATCTAATAAGAGTGCATTAACGTAGATATGTTGTGCCTCTTCACCTATACATTTTAGTTCTTACTCTTTCACTTAAATCCTAAAAACGTAGATCTTATTTTTAAAACTTTATCCAAACCTTTCCCCTCTATGACCTCTCGAGGTTATTAGAGGGTAACACTCTCCTTTGCCGAGATAATCCATCCCACCTCACAGGTGTGGCATATCAAGATGCTGATTGGACAGCATGATTATTGCACAGGTGTGCCTTAGGCTGGCCACAATAAAAGGCCACTCTGAAACGTGCAGTTTTGCTTTATTGGGGGGGGTCTGAAAACCAGTCAGTATCTGATGTGACCACCATTTGCCTCACACAGTGCAACACATCTCCTTCGCATAGAGTTGATCAGGTTGTTGATTGTGGCCTGTGGAATGTTGGTCCACTCCTCTTCAATGGCTGTGCGAAGTTGCTGGATATTGGCAGGAACTGGAACACGCTGTCGTATACGCCGATCCAGAGCATCCCAAACATGCTCAATGGGTGACATGTCCGGTGAGTATGCTGGCCATGCAAGAACTGGGATGTTTTCAGCCTCCAGGAATTGTGTACAGATCCTTGCAACATGGGGCCGTGCATTATCATGCTGCAACATGAGGTGATGGTCGTGGATGAATGGCACAACAATGGGCCTCAGGATCTCGTCACGGTATCTCTGTGCATTCACAATGCCATCAATAAAATGCACCTGTGTTCGTCGTCCATAACATACGCCTGCCCATACCTTAACCCCACCACCACCATGGGCCACTCGATTCACAACATTACCCTAAACCCAACCCAGATACTGACTGGTTTTCGGACCCCCCCAATAAAGCAAAACTGCACGTTTCAGAGTGGCCTTTTATTGTGGCCAGCCTAAGGCACACCTGTGCAATAATCATGCTGTCTAATCAGCATCTTGATATGCCACACCTGTGAGGTGGGATGGATTATCTCGGCAAAGAAGAAGTGCTCACTATCACAGATTTTTTCAGATTTGTGAACAATATTTGAGAGAAATGGTTATTTTGTGTATATAGAAAATGTTTTAGATCTTTGAGTTCATCTCATGAAAAATGGGAGCAAAAACAAAAGTGTTGCGTTTATATTCTTGTTCATTGTATGTAGACACGTTAGTTTAGCTGCTATAGGCTTGGACTGTTGGGGGGGGCACCTTACTCAGTCTTTCTGGCTGTCTGTACCTGTGTACTCTCATGTTCCGATTAACCCAGTTTCCCCCAAATCTCTTTGTGTCCATATCTACGCCGGGATCCTGAGTCGTGGCTAATCCTGTTGCTGTGGTCGTGTGTCCTGGATCCTCTATCCTGAGCACTGGATCTGAGTCCTGGAATTCGAGTCGTGGCTGAACCTGTCTCTGCGGTCCTGCCAGACTCATCATACTACTTCCCTGATGGCTCCCACAAGATTGCTGACATCCTCGTGGATTCATCTTCTTATTATACACACATGCATTTCCAAACATTTGGACTACCTATGTTGTAAATGTATTATCTTTGCGATTTACACACGGCATCTATTGCACGTCTGTCCGTCCTGGGAGAGGGATCCCTCCTCTGTTGCTCTCCCTGAGGTTTCTCCCATTTTTCCCTTTAAACTGTGGGTTTTCTCCGGAAGTTTTTCCTTGTACGATGTGAGGGTCTAAGGACAGAGGGTGTCGTATTGTCATACTGATATTCTGTACAAACTGTGAAGACCACTGAGACAAATGTAACATTTGTGATATTGGGCTATATAAATAAACATTGATTGATTTTCTGTAAATGTTTTACTATACAACAATATATATTTATGTAAAATGTTATCAACTTCCAGCTATTATCTACAAACCTTTTCATACTCGAGATTAGCAAGGGACAAAAACTAAATCAGAATTCACCATCTTTAACAGTGGACACTAGTTGTCTTCAACAAGTTCAAAATGACTTCCTGAAAAATGGGTTCATTCAAAAGGAGCATGGTCAGCTTATATTTGCTTAAACCAAAACATATTTTTGATTGAAACTTGTTCAAGGTCCTCTATGTTGACTGAAATACCTAAGCTTACTGGGATATTGTGAGTTTGGTTTTAGGGTGGACTTTCCATTTTGCCAGCATGCCAACATGTTGTTACTTCGTACAAGAGCTGAAATTGAGAAGTTAATTATCAAATTGCAATAAAATGTCTAATGCATTGGATTAAAACAGGCTTAAAATTGTATCTTTAATTTCAGGCAGGAAAAGCAATAAAATGCAGGATACAGTGTGATGTGTTACCAAATGTCCGAATAGTGACAACCAGTTTTGTGTGCCCAATAATGAAGTAGTCTCACATATTAAACTCACCGAGTAGAACTGTCCTGTCCGAACCAAGGTCAGCGATATTATTGCTTTAAAGAAAAAAATATTAAAAAGACTTTGGGGAAGTCATTAAAAGCTTGCACTCTTATTTCCTTTACGTACATGCAACAGTCACATTCACAAACATCACATATACCATCTTACAGTCATACTAATGACTTGTTATGAAAGGAATTCAAAGGGAACATCAAAAACTAGATTAAAAAAAATAGTCTCTTATTTGTCATGATCTACAGAACATCCATGAACATTTTTCGCACACCAGAAAGAGTGTTCTCGTAAAAGGGTCCGAACCTCTCACACTCTCTCGGCTCAGCACAGGAAGTCACAGATAGATCAACCCCTCCCCAGATTTAGTCATTGTGAAAAAAGCCCCAGCTCCAAACGGATCAGCAGCTCTCTGTCTGCACTGGACATCAGCTCTCCTGCTTGTCTTTGACCAGAAGCACTGTGTGCTGCCCTCCGCTGGACGCCATCAGTACTGCACGGTTCTCCAGCTGCTTGCCGGTCATCTTCACGGGGCTCCACTCGTCGTCCTCCCCTCCGGTGCCGAGCTGCAGGTTGGTGCCCATGCCCCAGGCGTACACAGATCCTGAGTAACACAGCAGAAAGTCATCTTAAAATCACTAAATATATTGCTCTCTATATCACAGACTAAAAAGATGATCACTCATCAATCCTCGGCTGCATTTGCGTTGTTCCTCACCTTCTCTGGTGACGGCGATGCTGACCGACTCCCCGCAGGACAGCCCGCAGACCGGCTCCATCCCCGTCACCGGCGTGGGCTCACTCTTCTCCTCGGCCCCCTCGCCCAGACCCAGACGGCCGTACTCTGCTCTGCCCAGGCAGTATACCTGTCCTTTAGGACGAAGACAAAAAGGATTCATTCATATTTTGTGTCAAAATACTTGGATAAAAACATTTTAAAACACTTTTTTTGTTTTAACTGCCCTTTCCATTCCAGCCATGTTGTTGTTTTATTGCCTTTTGTTTAGTTGAGGTTTTATTGTAAATTACAACAACAAATACAGATGTAGTTTAACACAGTTATTGCAGCTTACCTTCAGCGTCGAGGCAGAGTGAGTGATGCTGTCCTCCAGAGAAGTCCACCCAGGAAGTGGTAGAGTTTTTGAAGCAAGTCAGTTTTACTGGCTCAAAACACATCTTGGTGCTTTTAGTGCCTGAATAAAAAGACGGGGGTAAAAACACAAAATCAATTCACAATGTCTGGTACAATTACCTTCAAGTAGAAGGTGAGTGACGGCCTCTAAGCTAAATGTAAAGCAGTGACAGATGATATGGCCGCTGAAGGCACTGATGTGCACTACTCACCCAGCTGATGATAGTTGGAGAGACCAAATCCATACATATAGCCGTCTTTTGACACAGCAAAGGTGAGGTACGCGCCGCAGAAGGCATCGACAAAGTGAACTTTCCCTTTAACTTTAACCATCTGTGGTACCAGCAACCGGCCTGAAATCACAGGACACAGTCAGTCCCAACGCCATATTTCACACAAGACATGGAAACTTCTATTGTTAATGCCATCACAAATCAAAGCTTAATGATTATGTCAAATCTTGATAACTTTTGTTACATCATGCTTTGTCTTTAGAAAGGCTTATTGAACTTACCAAGGCCTTTCCTGCCTCCTCTGTCTGAAAAGCGCTCGGGCACTCTGCCCAGCTGCCCCTGCTCTGCAGTGCCCGATGAGTACAGATTCCCCTCCAGTGTAACCAGTATAAGGTGGTCGTTTCCTGTCAAAAAGGAGTTGCAAAGATTAAACAGGAACCTTGTATGCAGAAATTGTACCTATAGCAAACTAAAAGATACAAGATTAAAGATCTATGTTCCTTACCTGACGCAATTTTCACAACAGCTTCTGTCATGGGGACTTTGATTGGAAGAGTGCATGTTTTCATGGGCTCCAGAAGACCTATTACACCGCTGTTATCCTGGAGAAAAAAGGGTTCAGTATTTTTTAAATAGTTAAACCCCCAGAGATACACACAGGTTGTGTAAGCATGAAGTATTGCATGGCTGCCAATTCTTCTGAATGGAAATAAGTTGATCAGATGTAAAATGGACAAATAAAAATCATTCAAAAATATGATTTAGCAATAACAGTAAGATAATTATAATATTCTTCTTTTAAAAACAACGTCACAGAGTGTTTCACACAGTTAATATCAGCACTGCCAAACATCAAGTGGGATTGCAGAAGGTTGGCAGAGGCAATAGAGATGTAATTGCCAGTGTGCCACTGAGTATTAATAATGGAAAACACACATGTAACCTAGCAGGAGCAGTGACAATAAGTACAGAGGAAAAGAAACAATGAGGAATAGCATGACCAATGATCATCAGACAGATGGACATGGGAAATCATTTAATACAAAATAAAAAAAGTGTAAGGTGAGAACATCTGTCATGAGGCCTCAGGTCTGAGCAGAGAATCAAATGCAGGGTAAATAGGCTTTCAGGTTGAGAGGAAACAGAGGAGAGGATGTGAGGTAGACAATTATAGTTTGCTCTTTATGCGGGATCATTTACGGAACTGCAGATGGAGAGCTTAATCGTGAAAATGTTAATTTGTTATTATAGCAGCGGAGAGGCATGTAAGTCGACCAAGATGAGGGGTGTTTGATGATCTAGAACAGGGGTATTCAACTACAATTCCACGAGGTCCAGTTAGAGAAAATGTCCCCATGCAAAGGTCCGGAACATCAAAATGTCTAGCTTGCTTTATGAATTAGTGTGATATATATTGCAGTAGCCTGTAGCTTCATCAACGTCTGCGTGTAATCAACAACTGACTGCCAATCAAATAAAGAAAGTACAATTCATAAACAACAATATGTATTGTCAATTAACATTGAACTATACAGATATACAGTAAATACTGTGGATATGTGTAATGTTCCTCTCGGGCTGCATTTACTGCTCCAGCCGTCTCCTTTGTGTTTGTTTGTTTCCCCCTGTCTGTGTTTGTGTGGGCGTGGTGGCTGTCACTCCTGGCTCCCGGCTCAACCTCCACTCACCTGCTGCAATCAGCTGTGCACCCTCCCTGACTACACACCTGCTTTCCATCAAGCCATTTACAACGGCATATCAAATGAAAGCTCGAAAATACATCATAGACGCATGTTGTAGTCTTAATGTGAAACTAAAACTGCGATATAATGTATATGTAGCAATAATACATATGACATATTTTTTAAATGTCTCCAGTAGCCTACCGATAAAAAGTCCGACAACGTCGGAGCTTAACGTTACCACGGTCTTTAATAATTCCGGCCAGGGGCCCGTTTAATACCGGGGCTCGGTACCAATCCCTACATGGGGAGAGGCGCATCATATTGCTAAGGACTAAATACGATGGAGAGTTCTCATCTCAGCCTTATTACCCATAGGGCAGGGGTCCGGATCTATAATCAATACATTAATAGGGGATATTTCGCCGCCTCCCGCTTTTTTAATGCTGATTTGTGGTGACTTGTGTAATTTGTGGAGAACCGAAGAGTTTTCGTTTTAGGGGGTGGGTGAACTTCTCACTTCAAAAAAGAAGAAGAAATCTAGACCGCAAAAATAATTAAACAAGCGAGTACCTGTTTTTCCTGACCAAGGACAGGTTCCTTGAACACAACACGAGCGTAATGTGTCTTCACGTGGTATATGTCTCGCCTGAAAGGAGTGCTGACAGAGAGCACCGGAACGCCGCTCCAGCCCTTAAAATATTGCAATACCCATAAGGAGCCGTATACTCAGGGTTGCCAACTCTCACGCATCTGGCGTGTGACACACGCTTTCACTCTCAATCTCACGCTCTCACTCTGCCCAAACTATTCTCACGCCAAAACAAGAATACCGAAGACTAGAAACGGTTTTGAAAACTGTTGTCACATAGTGATCGTCTTCTCAATAGAACATCTTTGATGTCTTCTGGCCAATCAGAATCAAGATAACGGCGTGGTGTTGTTGCAGGAAGTCCCGACGGAGAATACTTTTGCGGTAGTACATCTCTATACATCGATACAACATTACGTGTTGATTTGACCCCACGGTTTGATGATTGATAGGTGTGTGGGCTGTCTTTCATTTTAACACACAGAACAATGGGGGCTATCCACCCTTATCCACGTAAAGTAATTCACACAGCCTCTTCCCTCTTCTCTCTGTGAGGAGCAGCAGGTTCAGCTTTCAGAACAAAGTAACACAAAACTACAATGGCATTCATTTTTTTAAATATGTTGTGGAGTAATAGATTTATTTATTTTTCTTCTCAAGAGAGTACCAGAATGTGTGCAGGGGTTGGGTTTTCAGCATGTCAACTCTTTCACCTGTGGGGAAGTTGCAGGATTGGCTCCAGGTCGCCCTATTTATTTACTACAAGACAAATGTGCCTTTTTGTTTCATACAGTTCAATTTGGATTGAGACAGGGAAATAATCTAAACCTCACGCGTGGCGTTTCACTGTCAAGGGGGCGATATAGCGTGTATGTAATTACATTGCAAATACTGACTTGAGCCCCACCACTGTATGGGTTAGCCCTACCATATTTTACCCAACAAAAATACTCCGGAGCCGATAAGTCAATTAATTGCTTATCGCGACAGGCACACAATAAAACAGTGGAAACAAACGTGTGTTTGACTTTCATTAGTGAAGGAAACTGTGTGCCCTTTATAGTCTGTGTCCAATATTATGTATTTGTATATATTGTATATCCTATACTAGGCTATATGCTAAGGTCCCGCGACTGACACGATAGCAGTCATTTCGTGCGCATATGTGTAATTAAACCCATGATATCAAAATCTCACTCCAGCCAGGTACCCAAAGTTGGCAACCCTGGTATACATGCCGCAGTGTTTGCGTGGCTGTGTCTTTAGTTGTAAGCACAGTGGCGATCTGTTGTTATTAGCATCTGGTTAGCTAGCTATGCTAACGAATTTAAAGAGCTTTTCTACAACCAGGTGTAAGAGAGCTCTCTCCTGAAAGGCCCAAATAACCTCAGCTCAGTGAGGTTAAGGCACACCTTGATATGATCATTATAGTTATTAATGAGACTAAATGAAAAACAGGTATAAAATACTATATGACAGTAACAAAAAAGTTGTTAAAAATAACAAGAATAGAGTTTAAAAGGGGAGTGATTTGTAAAATATCCAAAAAGAAAAATATGCTTACAGTTCTGTTTCATATGGGTGTTGAGAGATGTATCCATAGATCTCTTAATGTTGCTCTCAAAGTGCACCACATTGATGCTTTTAACTTCAATATTTTTGAAAAAAAAAAAATCTTCCCGGACCCCCCTAGAGGAGGTTAGGTCCCCCCCCCACTTAAATCATGTTCACATGGATAGGATAGCCTACTAAATACATTTGCACACATCTTGTGTGCAAATCTTTCTGTGTTGGTGGTCATGCCACACCGTGCACATGCATGCATACTTACGTGAGTCATGGTGAGATATCTGGATTAAGAGGTTGCTTTTTCTTTGCACAGCATGAAAGAAAGGCCAAATGAATGGGCTGTGATTTTAGTTTTTTTAAGCAGAGGTTGAGTTCAATCATTTGTACGGCCCTCGGAGGATGTTGTAAAAAATGTAAAGGAAAAAAGGATCCCCAACCCTGCTGTGAATAATAATAAAAACCCTTGATTTTGAACTTAACATCTCTGTCTCCTATTGATCTGAGTAGAATAGCCAGTATATTACGCAGTTTTTTTTTCTGCTTCGAATAGTTCTCTCTTTTTTCACCATACCTGTGTTTGCATCATTGTAACCAATGAGCACCTGCATGTGTATGAGAAAGGCCCTGACTCCATGTCGGCCCAGATTTACAAACTCCTGGCAGGACAAGCTCGAACTCAATTCTCGCACTGAATTTAAAAAAAGTGAGTGAGGGACTGCAATATAAGAGGGAAAGAAAGAGAAACTTTAAAACTGTTCAATTGTTATGATGTGTAAAGACTGATATTGTTCTATAATCGTCTGAAACTGTTAAGTCATGATGTGAAACGGTTAACAAAGAAAAAGGGACTCTCAAGCTGCTGCTACACTTTATTTTATTTATCTAAAATTAAGCACTTTTAAGATGCACATATTTTCAAAAGCTATTTTATTTATTTTCTCCATTTTATTTGTAAATGCAGCCCGAGAGGAACATTACACATATCCACATTATTTAAATAATGTTAATTTACAATAAATATTGTTGTTTTTGTACTTTCTTTATTTGATTGGCAGTCAGTTGTTGATTACATGCAGACGTTGATAAAGCTACAGGTCACTTCAATATATATCACACTAATTCATGAAGCAAGTTAGACATTTTGATGTTCCGGACCTTTGCATGGGGAGATTTTGTCTGACTGGACCTCGTTGAATTTTAGTTGAAGACCCCTGCCATAGGGGATGAAGAGAGGAGTAAGTAAATAAAGAGGCCGGCGCTCCAGGGTCTGGTTCTGCTGTGCGTTTTTGTGATTAACGGTAAAACATTTCAGAATTCCTCCACGGGATGCCATTGTACATCACTCAACCCGCGAAATACACACACTCAGTACATAGCTAGACCCGCAAATTGCGGGCCAGGAATTTGTGGGCACAGCCAGCTGTGTGGCTGGCTGACAGCCAGCGGCACAGCTGTAGCTACGTGTGTGTATGTCGCGGGTTTCTAAATGTTTTGTGCGTGTGTGTTTATGTTGACAAGGAGGTTTAATAACTGTGTGCTACACAAAACGTGCAGTCGGTTTCATTTTCATTGCCATTTGTAGTAGAGTTAGCAGGGTATTTTTATTTTAACTCTCGTCCCAAATTCGTCCGAAAATAATTTTTATCCTCCTGACAATATTTTTTGCGGCCCCTATGCGATAGTAAGAATATCTTACAAAAACGACGCCAGATGTCACTGTAGTGTATATGTTTTGGAAAATCTAGTGTATACATCATTTTCCTACACATTTATTCACTTTTGTCTCTAACATGCAAGTTGCTCTTTAAGATCTGTTCCGTTTAAATTGATTATAGTCTATTATCAATTCAGGTTAAGAAACTAGTGTTGCTTGCATCCTATTTTAAAAGGCATTTCTTTTTATACTCTAATAAAATGCAACAAAAAAAGGGTTTGATTCTATTAATTTTGTATTTTTTTTTTTAACTTTGGCAGCAGATTCCTGTGTAGCTTCAGCTCTGAAACCAGACCATGTAAACGGGCTGGTGTTTCTTGCAAAACATCTTTAAGAGGTGACATGAGCAGCCCTACCAGCATTTGCCATGGTGGCCTAAACATTTTTATTTGGTCTTAAATTGTAGTTCAACATTTATTTCCTGTTACCATGACGGTTGGCCAGCCTTCAACGTTTAACTGAGTGGAATATGTTGAATATGTTTTACCAAAATGTTGGCTATATGTTAAGGAGTTTTCAGTAGGTTGTGACAGTGCACTGCAACATATTTGATTTCATTTATTTTGGTCTAATTTATTTTTATTTATCATATTAATAATATATGTTTAGTATGGTTTTGGAAGTGCGCTCCAACATATTTGTTGATCTTGTTTGTTGGTAAAATATTATTTGTTTTAAAGTTCAATAAATGGTCAATGAATAATCGTCAAAATAATCGTGATATCAATTATTGACCCAAATAATCGTGATTATGATTTTTGCCATAATCGCACAGCCCTAGTTTTATGTAAGTTTAGTTCTTTCACTCGTAGCTCGGGCTGCGGGGGTGCTAGAGACGGGAGCATGTTGATGCGACCTTCCTAGCCGGAGATATGGCCGCATTTTACAATAAAACTCCGTTGGGTCACATAAAAACAAATATCGCAAATCGAATCGCAATATTTGTCAGAAAGATCGCTATTAGATTTCCCCCCAAAATCGTGCAGCCCTAAAAGGCCGCTACACACCAACCTGAGACCAAAGAACGCATACCGAAGGCGTCCCGACTTTTACGTCCGCTACGTCGCCCGCCTACGAACACACCGCAAAGGACTTCAGTTGACGAGTGGCAATAACTGTCCTTACCAGCAGTAGTGTGTATTCGTCATTCAAAAGAGGCAACAACTGGAAGACAGACTATACACCGAGAGAAGAAGAACAGGCTGCATGATATAAACAAACAACAAATAGCGTCTGGGTTCCATTTTCACTCTCTCGTCGATCGAAAACATGTAAACATAAAAAAGAAACTCTTGCGTCCAGGTGAGATGAAAATGAAAAAGATTAACAGTCTGTGTCTTCCTTCTTAATCGTTTGTTTTGGTCCCTCACTTCCGCTTCGCTTCTCATGCACTGACTCGCTAAGCTGAACAGCCAATCAGAGTGATTTCTTTGTCCCGACTTTCTCTGACCTTGAATCGGCCGCGGGAGGTGCGAAAATGTGCCGTAAAGCAACGACGGTGCGGGACACACCAACCTGAGTAGGGCGCCGCGAATGCCCGACAGCCTCTGATGGCCTCTGACTCCCAAAATCGGGTAGGTGTGTCAGGGCCTTAATGCTGAGAAGTATATATTACAGCACTTTTTTGGGTATTATATCTTTGGGTCGCGATTTATGGACAAGGGAAAAAAGTGGGTCCTGAAGCAGACCAGTTGAGAACCACTGGTTTAACTCACACCTGTTGCTCTCGATATAATTTTGCTGAAAAAAGGAGACGGGGAAATAATCTAAACCTCACGCGTGGTGTTTCACTGTCAAGGGGGGGCGATATAGCGTACATGTAATTACATTGCAAATATACTGATTTGAGCCCCACCACTGTATGGGTTAGCCCTACCATAGATTACCCAACAAAAATACTCTGGAGTCTCCACTGGCCTGGAACGATATTTCGTTTTAATTTTGAACCTGGTGGACTGATCATATTGGGCTCTGAGAATGCTTATTTTTTTGACCTCAGTTCTGACTTGAGAGGGAATGTTTGGTCAAACACTTTGTGTTTTGTCTCATAGTGGCGTTTCACATTGGCACTTTTAATGAGCGCCACGGTCTCTGAACAAATGAGACACACTGGTTCTGTGCTCCCAGTGGGCAGGATGAACATGAATGAGTCCGTCCACTCAGGGTTAAAAGCTCTGTTCTCACTGTCCACTTTTCTCTTCTTGGAGAGCGCCATGTGTCATTATTTGTCTCTCCCTGTCTGCCGCTAACACGCCTGTTCACTCTCTTCTCCGCTTCCATCCCTGTATCGCTAACTCTTCTCTTCACTCACTTTCCTCTCCACTTCTCTCTGCCGCTCTCTCGTCTCTTCTTCTGTGTTTCTCTCCCTGTATCGCTCACTCGTCTCTTTCGCCCCCTGCCGGCGGTTAAAATAGAATCGCCCGTCAAAATTGAAATCCCCTATTAATGTATTGATTATAGGTCCGGGTCCGTATAGGTCGGTGTCTGGGTCCGGATCGCCAGTTACTGAACTATGATCTCTAGAAGCTCAGCTAAGTAACCAACGGTAGACATCAAACAATGTAATTACATAGCCGATGTTATCCGTGTGCAGTAGGGGTGTAACGGTATCCGTATTCGTCGCGTACCATCACGGTTCGGCACATGCAGTCACACGGCGAATACGCCTTTTTTTACGAGTGGGAAAAAAGTCTGTCACTCAAGGCAGTATTACACTATATGTAATCCAGGGGGCGGTATTGCGCCTAAAAGCCAGCCGCCCGTAAATAACAAATGAAGAACAAGAACAAAACACAACAAAACGAACACAATATATGAAGAAGAACAGTTAGCTACGGCGAGTTCACACAACACACAGGAGCTAGAAGACCCACCTGCTTCTTTTAAATCAGCTGTGTGGGAACATTTCGGGTTCCCTGTGGACTACAACAATGATGGGGTGCGAGTTGTGGATCGGACGAGGACGGTGTGTCGGCGTTGTTCGACAGCGGTGCGGTATGCTAGTGGTAACACGTCAAACATGCTCAATCACATCCGAGTCAGTCTCAGTCCCCAGCGAGAGGGTTTTCTCGACGGCAGGTGACATAGTTACCGCCAACAGATCTGCCCTCACTACTGACAACGACGTAGACAAACTCATATTTTCGAAGAACCGCTTGAAAATAGAGTAAAGCTTGAGTACCTTTATTTAGGCATAATGGCCTCACACACTCACAAGTTAATTACACATGTTAGACATTGCTCCTAAAAGGTACAGATTTTATTTTGTTTTATATTTATTTTATATTTTGACATCAGGAGATGTTATACAGAACTGTATAACATCTCCTGATGTCAAAATATAAAATAAATTGCCTTTTTATTGATTGTGATTGAAACACTTTCTTATTATTTATTTAAATATTTTCAAGACATTCTTTTTAGTTGTACAGCTTATTTAACCTTTTAGTTTGACATCAGCCATTATAAATAATATGGCCACCTGAGTGTTACTGTTTGTGGTTTGTTTTTAACTACGTAATACAGTTAATGATTCCAAATGTTAGAGTTCCTTATTTTCATACCAAAACTTGCACTACTGTTAAAAATAAATAACAGCAAAAAAAATGATGCATTTGGGACTTTTTTTTGCTTGTCCTTGTTGTACCGAACCCGTACCGAACCGTGACCCCCAAACCGAGGTATGAACCGAACCGTGACTTCTGTGAACCGTTACACCCCTAGTGTGCAGACAAATGATTAAACACCAGCACCTACAGAGTGTTAGGTTAAAGGAGATGTTATACTTCAGCAGTACAAATCTAGCCGAACCATGTCATTTAAAAAATCCAGTGCACCAACAAAAGAAATAAAGAAGCTGTGGATTGGTTTGCAGTTTCGGTCTCATAAGCGTTACACACCTAATTAATGCTGTATGTTCAAACTCAAATCCTGTGCTAATGAGTTTTTAAGTGTTTTAATCAAATAATCAGCAGGAGACTCTGTGTTATTTGCTCGGATTCTAATCAGGAGTAACTCAGTACAGCTATTAACTTAATTTATATGTAGCACCCAACTCAAATGGGGCTGAAAGAAAATGAGACAAATACCACTGAGATACAACAAAAAGTAAAAATAACCTAAACATTTAATATGGAGGATTTACTTTGATGCTCGATTGTTTTGTATGTTTGCAACAATTTCTACTTTTGTCGTTTCATCGGAAAAGTGAATTATTTGGAGACCTGTTTGCAATGTGTAAGTTGAACATTTCTACTGGTGCTCCCAAGTTTTGTGGGTGAAGAGAATTAGAAGTAACTAGTTAACTAGATGTAGGGAAAATCTCTCAACACACAAACACACACACTTCTAGGCACATGCCTAGGTGGCTACAAGCAGCAGGAACTTACCCTGAAGGAGCCCCACAAGTAGACTGCCCCTTCCTCTGTGAGCGCAGCTGTGTGGCTGTCCCCCGCCGACACCTGCACCACCTTCTCCTCCAACACCACCTTCCCTGGAACCATCTCAGATCCCTCCTCTGATGTGTCCCGGCCAAGGGCTCCCTCGTCGTTACAACCAAAAGTGTAGACCTACAAAATAGAAAAAAAAGGTTAGCCGGTAGCTAAAGCCATTCAATTTGAAATTTGAAATAATGAAGACAGAGGCGTCCTTACTTGGCCAGTGACGCTGAGGCACACTGTGTGCATGCCTCCAGCTATCACTTCCACAATTTCTTCTGGCAGCGACACAAGGGCTGGCTTCTTCCTCTCAATGGTGTTCTCGCCAAGACCCAGCTGTCCAACATCGCCCTGGCCCAGAACAAGAACCTGACCCGCCTCCTTGCAATGGCTCCTGTGGGAAACTGTTACACACAAACAAACAATTGTATATCAGTATTCAATTTGATCCAAGATGTTATAAGTCTTACGAGGCCAAACTTAACTGTGGCATAAAAAAAGTGAAAAGGCATAGGACATGAGTCAGCTTGTGAAATCTGTGGGGGTGTGGTGAGACACGTTTTGCTCTTAAAAAATGGGTGTGTATTGTTGTCCATGTTCATATGCAATGGTGCATGTTTTAATAGATTTCTATTGTCTAGTCTTGTCTGTTTGCCTTTTCCCAACACTGTTCTTTTTAAAAACACAAGTTATTTACCTTTCACTTTCTTGGATCCTTCATTCTCCTCCACAACAACAACTGCTTCATACTTCCTCTTGGTGGCGGTCTTTTTAGCAGGCATGATGGCAACACTTAATGACTATAAAGAAAAATATAGGAGGAATTTGATGTAAGATGTTTAAATGCCCATCAATGGTTAAAGTCACTGAGCTGAAGGTGACAAAAACAACAACATGAAAATGTTTTTATCAGAAAGTGCACCAAGATTACAAATTCAGTTGAACATCTTACTAATAATTACATATGGTGAGTGTAGGTGTCATGTCCAAATACAGTGTAATTAAAGTAATTTAGAGCTAACAGTACACTGACACTTAAAGGGTAGTAGACAAAGAAAACGTCTCAAAAATACTACATAGCTAAACAGAGCTTAAGTAATGTATTAATTCATGTATTTATTGACATTTGCAAATACATGAATGCCCCTTTGTTAAGTTCCCGGGGACCTATGTTGAGGCGCTTTCAGAATGATGTATATACATTTTAGGCAATATTGCATGTACATAAGCTCACAAGCCTACTGGCAAACGCAGTTGACAGACACAATCAGTCAGTCCTTATTTTGGTTGTAACATTAACCAACTCTCTGACAGCCGTTCATGTTCAACTGCTGTCAGAAAGTCATTCGAATGGCTGGCAGTGTCAGACTTTCACTCCACATACAGTTGTGCTTCGTCCGCTTCTGCTACCATGCTGTTGTGAAATGAACCCCCCCCCCCCCCCAAAAAAAGTACAAAACAAACTGAAGTCCCGCTGAACTGTAACTGACTCCCAGAGGTTATATGTTTGTTCAGAGTGCTCAGCCATTTAGCATTTTAAAAATAAGTAGCGTGATCTAACGTTGGCAGTAAACGTACCCATGTGTCCTTGCTAACAGTTAAAGAGCGAGGATATGAGACTAGCAACATGGCTGTTCTTCGGTTCTCCTTATGACTAACGTTAAACTATATGTGACACAGTTGGCTACTTATACATGAGGAATGTAGAATGCAGAAGTCATGTTTTAATGTTAGTTAGCATTAAAGTAGAGCTAAATGTTACTAGCTAATGGAATGAGCTGTTTGCTAGCTAGCAAGAGGCGTTAGCATGCCATTCAAAAATGAATGAGATACAATAACACACGTGACGTCTATTGAATGGACTCATACACACTGCTTACGACGTGTTTGTTATCGCTTGTATTTTTCAGTTAAGGAGTTTAGGAGCTGATATTTTACTAACCTGTTATATGTAGTAGTCTGAACTTTGCTTAGAAGTGAACGTGCACAACCTCTTCGGTTCCCGGTCTTGAAACACGTACCATACGTATGACGTCAGGTTCTGGAACCCCTGCCTCCTTAAAGAGACAGTAGCACTCCAATGTGCAGTGGTGGAAGAAAACTTGTGAATTTAATCAAAAGTCCTACGTTCAAGTTTCAGATAAAAACAGTAAAATATATCAATAAACAGTAGGCCTACTAATTATGCAGCAGAATGTCTCCTGTAAGTGGCAAACCTTAATGTCTTGCCTATTGTTTGATACAGCTACTAATGTTGCATCTTACTTAAACAGCTAGATATATCAGGTAGTGTAATATATACCTCAATAAATTATACCTGTATTATCTTTTCAACTTAAAATAGGAAATTATTGTTATTTTCCCGTCACTCTTTGAAAATAGAACTGCTTCAAACCATGAGGATGTATATTTTACAAATCAAATGTATTACAAGTTTCCTCGTCTAGACCTCTTAAGATGCATTATCTCTAGAATACATCACAACAGTGAGAAATTACTGTACCTTGGCACCAGGTGTCGCTGCAGCCTCATGTTCTTATTTAGAGGTTTTATTTCCCCTATAAATCTCCACATGAACCCATCTTTAGGTAAGACAGGTCTGTGATTTAAGAGCCAGGTGCAGTCATTGACTAGAGATGTCAAGGATTTGTAAGGTTTTTAATTAGATCCAGATGTGACTATTTACAATCAAAAAGAAAACTGTCAGTCCGTACAATTCCACATTCAATTAAAAAGGAACTTAATTTGACAGAAAAGGTATTCTTTCATATTCCCATTCTTGTAGCATTTAATCATAAACTAATATGTTGTGCTTAAAAAAATAGCAACCTATATTACTTTTATATTTAAAATGTATTTTCAAATGAAAGGAAGACAAGATATACACAAGCATCGGTTAAACCTATATCAACCTGTACACAGCATGAACAACCCTGTAAGCTACTGGCCAGACAACAACTTAAGATAAAACACTTCTGCAGTTTCAAAATGTTCCAGCCAAAATGACTCCCTGTTAACCGTTTATATATTTTCTGATTTGTTTTGATAAATCCCTGATCTACACGCACAGTAACTTACATTAAACTTCTAGTATAGACCATACTAGCATCACCTTATTCAAAATGGCTACAGATTGCATTGCATGTTTGACCTTTAAAGGGAAGTACAAAAACTCATAAAAAAGTATAAATGAAGAGAAAAGGTCCAGATCCAACAGCATTGGATTCTGTGTTGGCTCATGCAGTGAATTGCAGAAATCAGTGATATGAAAACCAGTTTTCTTTAGTCCTTTAGGCATCGAGTAAGTTGGCACAGATAAAAACACCAACCAGCCTCCTGACCGGCACCTTGTACTATATTAACGCTTAAATGGCCACCTCACATCACAACCATAAATACAGGCAAGCCAAATAAACATTAAAAAAAGGCTCAAATAAAAGCGGTCACTACTCATGTGATCAAAGTTACAATATAAAATATCTTGTGCATTACAGACTATTTCGTAATAAGATCTTTCCAAGTTTCATTCTAAGGTATAACAATAGCAGTCTGTACACAATTTATATAAAACACACAATATCCCAGAGATGTCCAGTCCTATAACAGAATAACCCAGTCTTCGTCGCTGCAGCCGCTTCTCTCTCATCTATTATTACTGTGTGGAGTGTTATGAATCATCATCATCGTCATCATCATCATCATCATTATGGTCGTTATTATTACTATTATTATTGTGTGTTATTACATTAACAAGATGAGTTAGCTTTTCCATATACAGTAAAGAAGAAAAAAAAGGCAACACAGAATGAGGCCGCGTTAAAGGTTGTAACTAGATCCAGTCCCCGAGGGGTACCACACAACAGCAGAGTCAGCCCTGTAGGTCTTCCGCCACTTCCCCCTTCATTGGCACGTGGTTCCCCCTGTTGTCCGGGATAAATACTGCATCTGGTCCCCAACCACCACCGCCACCACCTCAGTTCAGTCAAAGCAATGTAGTGGGAGGGCGATGGAGGGCAAGCAAGAAGCATTTCTTGTTTTTAGTCAGTTCTAGGCTTTCCCTGATAATCTGTACAGTACATTCGGGAAATGTAAAAGGGCGATCTGTCTGCATAGGGAGCAGCTTCTGGCCACGCAGAGATCTTAAGTGCTTCATAATCCACAAAGAGGAGAAGGGGGCTAAGGCCGATGAAACCTAAACAAAACAAAGAGATTTCATAAGAAACAAACCTTTATATTTATAATACTTACTCAGTATTTCCATGAAATTGAACCCTGTTGTTAATATTGTTTATGATCATTATTTGTTATGATCAGCAATAGCCATTCCATGTATTTAGATTATGTCATCTATCTATAGAGTAGGTTTAATTGTTGGCATCAGGATCTGAAAATCCTGTGCTGCATTTGATTTAACTTCCTATGCAGAAGGGATTTACATGATGCATGCAATCCAGGTTTAAATGAATGATTTTTTAAAAAACTATCCTAATTATATCTGCCCCACTGTTTACTCTTCTGTGTTAACGCTGTATCCAGTTACTGTAATGCAAAATCACTATTCGGGGACATTAAGTGTCTAGGTGACAAACAAAGTGGCTTTTACTGTGAAATAGTCACAGGAAACACAATGTCACTGAGGAAAGTGCCGAGATCAATCATTCGTCTGGAGACCTTATGGTCGCTAGACAACATGGCAGAAATCCTTTTTAGCATGGCAGGGAGTATGGGTCCAAGAAGAAACAGCTGTGCTTCTGTGAGCTTACAGAAAAGGAGTTGCAGAAATCATCTGACTTTTAGCAGGGTAACTCCATTTAATGTTTCCCTTTCATCTGACGAAAACTACTTCCCCCGTGTGAACTGTGGAATCAGATTGGCTCTGTTCTTTATTGAAACAGTATGAGCAATATGTGTGTTTTTGTGTAGACAGATACACCAGTTGCTTTTCTGCTGCACTTCTGACACAGTAGCTGCACACAGAGTATTTGCTGTAGTATTAAAGCCCACTCGCTGTTACCACGGTAACCACAGTTGTCGCCAAGTCAACCAGGACTGAAGTCGAAAAGGATTGTAATTGTCAAGATCGTTCTGTTGAAAGTATACCTCGTGTAGATCCTGCTCTCTTCATGCACCTCCATTTCAGTGCTCTTATAGTCGTTGAGCTCCTTCCTGATGGCCGCCTGGATGTCAGGAAAGAGGGAGGTGGCGTGAACAAAAGGAAAAATGCTAAACATTGCTCTTTGATGTTGATCAAATGTAAAACACAGTCCACTGCTGAGAGATCAAGTGTTTGCTGGACACAGTAAACAGACCTTGTCAGCCGGAGTCAGCTTGGTCCACGGCTTTTCCGCTCTCCGATCATAATCATTGGCATCTGTGACTTCCACATATTCGTGGAACCGCAGGATTTTTCTTGCCTGTAGTTCTGCAACTGTGGGTCTTTGACTCAGCTATAAAAACACATGTCAGTTTAGTATCAAGCACTATAGATGGTTTGACTCTTGAACGTCTGTTTTTTTTAGGGTTTCACCTCACCTTCCTGGTCAGCCGCCGTTTGATCTCTCTAACCTCCGCTTGTCTGTCAGACCGATTTCTAGCTGGAAAAAGAGGGAAGGACAACAGACAACAGAGCTTTATTTAGTTTCTGCATGAAAGCCTGACTTCATGTGCTACAAAGGTAAAGACAAATCGTTTCTAAAATTAGACATCTCAAGCTCAATACGCATTTCAAATAGTCTTTTCAAGTGGATGTTGTTGCATGTATAAAATGCTTATTTACATAAACAATTCATTCATGGACAAATCATCAGTCCAAATTGAGCTGTAATGATTGTTAAACCCCACAAAACTAAAGTCCAACAAGCTTAAGAACAGCACACTCAAAACTGATTTTTGTAATGGATAACAACAATTGAGAAGGAAAGAAAGCTTTGATACTAACGCTGAAGGATGTTTCTTTGCTCGAGCTCCTCAGCAGTGGGTCTCTGGCTTAGTCGCCTGAAATAGTAAAACAAGAGAAGGGACTATTTTTAAACAGTTCCATTACTTTGTCATTCAGGCAATAAGTAGGACAGAGATCTAAGAAATGATCTGTAGATTTCTTCACGAAATGCACATTCACTATTGTCAGTTTTAAGGGTACAATTGCAAGTTTGGTGCCGTCTGTCTTTACCGAGTGAGTGCAGAGCCGATCTGTGTGCGGATGGCATCCCACTGCTCCCTGCTCTGCCAGGTGAGGCCGGTCTGTCCTGGAGGCTGGTCCTCTCTATTGCTCCTGTCCTGGGCAAACCTGTCCCTCTCTGGGGCGCATGGACGGTTGCTCAGCTTCAGAGCCAGGGTGTCCTTCCTCTTGACCCTGCTGGCCAGGGCGCCTGGAAGAACCAAGAAGAGATGTGGTGAGGTGTGAACGACAAAGCTCTTGAAACAGTACATCATGTTTATATGTCATAAAACATCATTATGCTTACTAATTGGGGGTTCATCCTCCTCATCTTCATCTGAGTCTTCATCTTTATAAAGCACAGGGCCATCTGAGTCGCTGTCCTCCCGACGCATGCCATGCTCTCCTTCCTCTTCCTCATCCTCTTCGCTGCTGCTTCCCCCCGGGATCACGCAAACACCGGCGTCTCCGACAAAGCATCTGCGACTCCGTGGCTCTAGCTCTGGCTGTGGGATTTCCCCATCGTACTCCTCCTCTTCCTCATCATCTTCCTCATCTTCTTCTTCTTCTTCCTCATCTGAGTAGTCATCTTCAGATCTAATGGAAAGAGAAAATATAACAGATTTACACATAAAGAATACGGATGAAGCATCTGTTTTGGGGTATTTTACTAATAAAAGCACTTAAACATGACTAACTGATTTGACCAATTCAAGATGTAGGTATCCAACCTTCAACATAATGAACTATAGCTGTACTATAGAAGTCTTATAGAAGTCTTATCCCAACCTTATAGTTGTACTTGACTTTGCTATGATCAGGGAAGGGTTTTCTTTAGGATGCTTATTGTCTCATGCCTGGCTGGATCTCATGAAGGTAGACGCCTTGAACTGTTCTGCTCTTTTTCTTTGTCACCTAGTGAATTTACATGATCATGTACTGAGTCTGAGTGTGGGGGAAACTTCTGAAGCAATTGGAGTCAGGACTCAGAGAGACACGAGGAGAGCTGGAGCTTTGATGGCAAACACTGACGGTTTATTTGGAACTTTGGCCGGAGAATTCACAAGACATGTCACGGGCCACGGGTTGACCACACGGTTGAGATGCCACGATCAATTCTGAAGACCCCTCCTGTAGTTCCAGGTTTTAACTAGTTCAGAGGGTAATAATCATCATTCTTCAATAGATAGACTAAACAGCTGAGGACACTGAATCACATTTGTTGTCGCTTATGGCTCGGGGTCATCTACACCCGAGAAGGATGTGTTCCAGGTGTCCCACAACAATAACTATCTCTGACCGAGAATTGCCCGGTCACAAACTGGTAACAACAACAAAATGCTAGGGCAGCCCCTCCTTAAGGGAGATAGCATGCTGCCCAAGGTGGGGCATCTGCGTCAGAGGGCAAAAGGTAAACATCTATGGAAATGATTCCCTGACACTGAGAAACTCACAGTTTTAGTGGTTGGATGCTGACGGGAAGGGGGCGCCCCGCCTGGTAGTCCGGAGGGGTGTCAAACAGCAGCGTGTGTGCGCGCTGCGACCCGTCAGGATGCGGCTGAGCCGGGCCGGGGCTGGACAGCGCCCGCTGGATCATGATGTGCAACGGGACGGGAGCAGGGCGCTGAGGGGAGTCATTGGTGGGGCTGGGTGGGTCAAACAGCATGGGTATGGGCTGGGGCAGCGGGTGGGGGTAGGAGTGCTGATGGTGGAGGTGGTGGGAGTGTATCTGTTGGCGGGGAGGTGAAGGTGGTCTGTGTGTCGGAAGGGGAGGGGAGGCAGGAGGGGGAGGCAGCTGAAAGCCCATAGAGAGGCTGTGGTCCTCGATAGAAAGCGGGGAGGGGATGATGGGATGGTTTGGGTCCTCCGTGTTGCGCTTAGTGACGGGGGTGGTCCTCTTAGGAGGCATGGGGGGAGAGGGCTTGGCTGGCACAAGACTGGCACCTCCAGTGGCTTGGGTGAAGTCACCTGCACATAGACAAACAGTTAAAACATGAAGCCATAAAGCAAGACAGTTACAGCTAAGGCCTGACGGTGAGAGAGCGGATAAAGGCCATTGAAGGTAAATAAACATAACTATAAAGAAGTATGAAGCTGGAGGAGGAGAAGGGGGTACGTTCTAAGATGATCAAATGTTTGAATATTGTCTGAGATGATTAATTTACAAGAAGCAATTTGAAACTTTGTTCATACATATCAGTATGTTGTTTTCCTCTGAATACGTCCAATTCACAGCTATGGCTCTTCATAAACCAGACGCTCATGAAAATGTGGTGATTATATGTTTTTTAAAATTCTGTTTAGAAAATGTCTTCTCCAGATTTCCCCCCCCAGTCCCGGCTCAGTGTTCATTACTATGATAATAATAATAATACATTCTTCAATGGCCTTTATACAGCGCTAGATGTGAATGACTTGCTTGCAGGCCTCTTATTTTTCTATTCAGTTTGCTGCTGTCACATGAGAGCACATGCATCAGCTGTTCATGTTTGATGTACCCAACATGACAGAATACACATGAACAAATAAAAATACTGGGGTTACATGTCTGACTGAGCATTATTGCGCACATACATACAGTGTTTGAGATCACATGACTGTGTCAACATGAATGCGCGCACTGCCCCCAACACACCAGTATGCAGCATGTGCCCCAGGTCACACAGACGAAGAAGATACACACACAGCCTACATGCTCTTGACCTGCCACTTTGTTTTGTTTATGAGCATCTTGAAAGTGCAAAGCTCCTAAACAAAAGTCTATAATCATTAGCATGCACAGTTGAATATTTGCTATACAATTATTAAAACGCTGTAGATTAGCTTTGAAGCCACATCATTGTTAAAAGCCATAGCCGTGCTACTGAGATATAATAAGAGTTCAGTGGCACCAGACTTTAAACATGCAGTAGACTGGATTACATCTTCCTTTTTTAAATTAAGTCAACCCCTTGTGTTAGAGCCCTTTAGCCCCTCCATTCATATCCATCCAACCATCCCGGTTGAGCAAGAGCTGAGTGGATTAGCACTTTGAAATTCACTTGACGCATTGAAGGCCACACCGGGAACCCGCTAAAGGCTCTCCCTCATTCACATGCCGAATAGGAGAGTAAAGCATCAACAACATTCGATCGCTCGCTCACACAGAAGTTGGTTCTCATGTACACAAAGCACCCAGCACTCATGATCAGCTCATTATGTGCATGCGGCTCCTACATACCACATCCAAAGAAAAGCAATCAAGGCCAGGTAAAAACGCATTTGGGGGGGGGGGGGGGGTATGCTGGGAGCGAGAGACGACGCGACACGATGAAGAACGCAGACTCTGGACGAGGCATTCCAAGCACGGCAGCCTGGCCACAGAGACCCCAGAGGGCATCCTTTACCTGAGCGCAGGCCTCCGGCCCGCCGGCACAGGTAGACGGGCAGCGACAGGTAGACATCGTAGTCGCACTCTCGCTTCCAGCAGGACCAGTAGAAAGGGAGCTGAGCGTTCTCTCCCCCCTGCAGGGCGGAGACTAACAGGGAGGAGACGGAGGCCTTCAGCGGGAGTCTTTCATTAGCTGCAATATGGTGGTACTGTATATGTTGATGTATGGATAAAGTGCGCTGAAGGAGGGCCCTACATGATCATCAATCTATTGAAAAATAGCCCCATATTGTGGGAAACATGTTTTGTTTGTGTTCCTGCCAAAAAAGATCAAAAGGTCGATACCACAGGTATGTCTAATGTTGGTTTAATATGAAGCAACACCAGGAACACCTTAGCTTAGCTTAACTATGTTCATACAAATGACCTACCAGCTTTTATTAACACATCATTTCTAATCTCTTTCATGCATACAAAAACTAAAATGTAAAACAACACGTTGTGCTTAGCCAAGTGTCTCCAGGATGTAGCTTTCCAAAATGTTAAGCAATTACTTTTAAAAGATTATTTAGTTATGAATTTAAGTCAACTCCATTAAGATAAGGACTTCTGTTCTCTAAATTGGATTTCTTGTTGGCCTGCTCTATGTAGTCCAAAGCTGTTAAAGCTGAACATGTTTCCAAGCTACAACCAAACAGCCTCAAGAGACAACAAGCAACATGTTTCCCTTTGTGACAGGTCACATGACTAGCTGATAAAATGACATACGAGAGAAACAGCGTATTATAACTAAAGAAAAAGCTATCACACAGACTCATCTTCAGGCATGACAACATGTGCCCATCAGCTTAAGGGACCACAATTCATCAATTCATCAGATGCTGATAATAAGCTACAAATGAATCAAAGCAGACAGCCTTGCCCAAGTGGGAATAAATGCAAGATCCCAGATGAGACAAACCCACAGTAAACAACAACAACAACAACAACAACAACAACAACAACAACCAGCACACCGCAACTGTGTGAGCAGCTTCCCACAGCCACAAGAGTCCGTTATCTTCGGAGTGTAAATTCTGGGGAGAAGTTGCAGCTAAAAGCAGTCCAGGCGTAATAACGAATTAGCAGGGGAAAAGCTCTTCAAGCTGCGCAGACAATCATTAACAGGACAGGAAGTGTGTGTGTAGCTAACTTCTTTAAAAGACTCTCATTGCCATCAGTTGTGCACTGACTCATGAATGAATGAGAAATGTTTTCGCCAGTGGGAAAATGACATGCTTAGTGAGCAAATACTTTAGTGTTTATCATGTATACTTGACGGTTGATGTTTGGTTCATGGGATCATGTTGATACCCTCCATCTAGGCGTGGCTATCGTTGGATACAAGTGACAATACCAATAAAACGTACTTTAATGATAGCACTACTAATGGAGTATTGCATTTGATGCCTTTTTTTAAAATAATTTTTTACTTATTATACTTTATGTGATTCCCATCATGTGAATACAAAAATCCCGCTTTGTAAAATACCATCACCACCGCTGATGAATGATAACATATATTTAAAAACACCGCATTATAAGCCTACTGCAGTAGGGGGCCAATCATGTCGCAAATTAATCAAAGGACACCTGAAAGACTGCATGCAAAAAGTACATGGTAGAACTGGGTATGAAAAGGATAGAAAATAGACTCAATACTAGTTAGAACTGGGATATTTACTGATATTCATCATCTGCAATTGAGCAGAACTTACCCAGCATGGGGGCATTTCCCCTGTTCACAGGCTTGGGAGGGGGCAGAGGGGGCTGCTTGGTGCCATGAGAGGTGGAGGTCAGGGTTCCACCTGAGGACTGCTGAGTGGACGTCCCTGCAGAAGAGATGGACCGGACAGGTTTGGGCGCCACGGGCGAGTGAGAGCAGTACTGGCCTGCGGGGTGGTTGGATGAGGTGCGGGGTGAACCCTTGCCTCCAGGTTCGGGGGCGGAGGTCATCAGCCATTTTGGAGGCATGACAGAGTGTTTAGGTGGCAGAGGTTCACGCAGGGTGTTCTGCAGGGCGTCCCGCAGGGCTTCGGGGTCGGGGACAAAATGGCTGTCTGACTCTGAAAACACAACAAAAATAGGTCATTCACTACAATAGTATTCTGGGGAAATTTGGACAAAAGTGGCAGTAACATTTTAACATCTGTATCCAGCTTTAATACACACACTATTCCACATGGTAGGCATTTAAATCTCATTATGAAATATTTCTCTTCATGTTTCAGTACAGAGACTGAGCAGCAAGCTAATTCTTTTGCTGCTTCAACACTCAGAAGCGCTCCCTGTGATAGCACTTGTTTGAGAATTGCATTATCTAGGGATCAGCGGCGAAGATAAACAGAGTGGGCGACTGCAATTAGCACCAAACCCCACCAAACCCCCCCCCCCCCCCCCACGCTGCTGATGCTGCTCCCACCCCATTCCTCAAAGCCACAGATCTGAAGTGCAGGGTTATTTATTTACAGAATAGCCTTTATCACTGTGGCATCACATCACATAACCAAAGAGGAAATAATACCGAAGAGAGGAAGTGAACATGAAGAACAGAGGAATAGAGAGAGAGAAAAATGAGGACAGAAAGAAGGAGATGTGATAAAGATAGAAAGAGAGTGGGAGAGAGAAAATCAGCATCAGAGAGAGAAAAAAGGAAAATACAAGGTGAGAGAGAAGAGAGACAAGCAGGGACACATGAAGGAAAGTGGGAGAAAATATCTGTTCACCTGCATATCTGAAAAATAACTCTCTTTTCTAATAGTAGTTCTGTATTGGCGTGTTCAATATGATGCATTATGTTATATTATGTTGCAACCAATGTTCCACATGTGGATAATTAAGGTTTCTTCATCTTATCAACGTACTGCTGAACACAGGTACAGAAGCGATTCATGTGTCAGATAAATGATAACTGGATCCAAAAGCACTGTTATTTCTCAAAGTTTAGTGTTTTAGTCAAATCAATTAGCTATGGCTCTTCCCCAATTATCACAGGGCTGACAGTGTTAGCGTTAATAATGTGTAAAGTGATGGTGCCACATTAATTAGGAGAGGAGAGGAAAGGACGAGCTATTCCCTCATGTTCCTGAATAAGAAGCGTAGCTGGGGCAGGGCCCTTGGGAGCCGACAGGAGCCTGTCTATATCTGGCAGGACAGCACATAAGCAGGAGAGTGACAGTATGAGTGAGTGGACTGATGAATCACCTACTATCATTAAGGATGTGTGAAAGAGGTCAAATTGTAGAACACCTTATCTTTGACTTTACAGTGAGGATTATTTAAAGGTCTCCTATCATGCAAAATGCACTTTTTTATGTCTCTTATACATAAATATGTGTCCCCGGTTTGTAAGGGAACTCAAAAAGTGTTGGAAAATAAAGCCCTCTCTTTTCCTCCGTACCCAAATCTCTAAAAACGGGGGTACAACGGAGCTGATCCAGATTTCCTGCCGATATGACGTAATATCGAGAATGTGGGCTGGCTTTATGCCCACGGCCCAATCAGAAACGTTGCTATCAGAAACAATGCCCGATGTGTTTTGTAAGTAATATGGTCTTTGTTTACATTAGCAAGCATCGCTAACACTCAGAGCTGGAGGAGAGAGTATGTGTAAAGAAGCAGGAGATAAAAAAGGTACTCACGTTGTGGTAAACCCGCAAGAGAAAAAGCATTTGTGCTCTATACTGCTTCAGAAATAACCCTTGATGTGGTTTTGAACATGATATGGCATTTAATCACGGCAGCATTTAGCTGTGTATCTGGGTAGAATTCTCCTGCATGAACAGCCATAAGCTCCCCCCTCTTTTTTTTTTTAAAGCTTCAGACCCAGAATCAGCACTTCTCTCAGAGGGTTGAAATAGAGGGGTATGGCTAGAATGGGTAATCTGTTTGGTATTTTGAGCGTAACACTTCATAGACATGTTCTTTATATATTTGTATTATCTGAGAACTATAATATATGCCTAAAATTGGGATAATAGGAGACCTTTAAGATGGACTTCATGATAACAAATTGTACCCAAAAATACTGGAAATGCCTCACCTCTGCGGGCCCTGCCCTCCTCAGCAGACGCATGTCGGGGGAGGGTGGGCTTCCAGTCGGCCTCAGCAGGCCGACTCCTCCGTCCATCCTCCGAGGGGGCCTTCTGCAGCCCGGGCCTCTTCTGGGCGTCCTCTGGGTGGAGTCTGCCTCCGCGCCGGCCCTCCTCCATCTGCCCCTGCCAGACCATGTTGGGCTTCCACTCGCCGTCTACGTGTGGACGTGGCCCCATTCCCCCCCCTCTGCGAACATCTTCATGCAGTCCCATGCCCCTGGAGCCTGGAGCCCCCCGGCGCTCCCCGTCCGAGGGAGAGTGGACTCTGCGGTCGTCTGGCTGGGCGAGCCAGGCTGGGTTCTTCCTAAAGTCTGACTCTGAGGGGGGTTTGCCCTGGCTGCATGGACTCCTGCTGCCTCCTCCTCCTCCTCCTCCTCCTCCTCCTCCTCCTCCTCCTCCTCCTCCTCCTCCTCCTCCCACACTAACAGGCAGCGTGTGGCCGTTCTTCACGTAGTGCTGCTTCAAGTTTGCTGTATCTGCTTCGGAAAAAAGTTGTTCAGAAGAACATATGTCTTGTGAAAATACAGCTATAAATGATTATTCTGGAAAGAAAACCAAACACAAAATGTTTATTTCATCTAAATTATTCAAATTGTTTAAACTGCCAAAGGCCTTGTTTGATGTTATCGAATACTTTTGGGGTGTTCTCTCCCTCTTGAGCCTATGATAAAACAGAAGTATGATACGATAAGTCGATTAATCCATAAAATGATTAACATCAACTTCCTTTAGGTAATTTCCCCATCTAAAAATGCTAAATAAAATGTTAGTTCTGGCTTCTCAAATGTGAGGATTTTTGACTGCTCTCTGGTTATTTACTTTATTAACTACCTATTGGTTTACGATCGAGTTATTCAAAGAGGACACCTTGGGCCCTGAGGTAATGTTATTGGACCCATTTTCTGATATTCTATAATACCTATAATAAGTAATACAAATAAGAAAATAACAGATTATTTGGTAATTCAAATCGTTTTTAGTTTACAGCCCTGTTCAGCAGTAAAACAGGAGGGTGTGTGTAGACAGTGTGTTTGTTGGTGTGGTGAAGGAGCAGCTGTAGGTTTAATAAATGGGCTTCTGCAACAGCGGGGCCGGCATTACGCTTGCACACACCCCTCTCAAAGCAATTCTGCTGCAGGGCACAATGCGTTCCACTTTTCCTCAGCGCTGGAGAGTGGCATGCCATTTTAAACAGATATTACATTGAAAAACAGCAAGGTGAAAGTACATTTGCCTTTATTTTGAATATGTCTTGGACACCTGCTGGTTTGGAGGTCAGTGTTCCTTCCATTATGTTCTGAACTCTGAGTGTACCGTGGTGTGTGGGTGTGATGTCAGATACAGCTGGATTACAAAAGCACTCTTACCATTGTCCGGGACCTCCTTCAGCACCCCCTGTTCTATAAGCTCCTGCCGCGTACGCCTCGTCGACATCTTTCTCTCCAGTTCTGCCGTCAAAAAACAGTTTTTACGTTACACACCAGGGCTGCACAATAAATCCTGTCAGCATTGCCATGCGTGTATAGTCCAATCCCAGAACGTGCAATGTCAAGAAAAGAAAAGAAACTCTTAGACTTTATGGTAAAAGTGTTAGCTTTTTGATACATTTTCCATGAATTATCTACGAGGGAAGTCTGGCAGCCCTATTAAAACACAGTTTTCTTTTTGAGGAGAAAATAATGCAGTCAAATCAGTCAAATTTAAATCTGACCTCATGCGCCAGAATTCAAAGATGTCGTTTAAACAGGATGTTTTGTTCGCAGCTTATTGTCTTATTGTAGCTGATCACATGACGAGAGCCAAAGCAACCTGTAACATTCAGGCAGCGACACGTGCATTGAGGCATTTAGCTGAAAACTGAATGTCACTGATACGACCGTTGATAAAGGACACAATGACGCCACAGACCTTCGGAGGTTTCCTTGAACTTGTCGCTGCTTTTCTTCTTCCGCCACTTCCATGGCTTGAAGATCTTGCCCAGGGTGGAGAACTTTCCCTTACGCTTTGGGGGAGGGGTGGTGTCCCCCGTGCTGTCCGTCTCTCCCACCATAGTGCCGTGGTGCTGCTCAGCTTCATCATCTGAAAGAAAAGCATATATCGAAGTGTTTTTATATACGTTTTTTCATATATTTTTGGGCCACCAGGGCCTTTATTGAAGAGACAGAGGGGATGACACACCGATGGGCGGGCAGCTCTACCAGGTGAGATATAGGGCGGCTCTAAGTCTAACTTTTTTAACCACATTTGTTGTAGCCTAAAACAAGATGCAGGAAAAGATGTGCAAAATAAGAGTCGAGATCCAGCAGCAGTCACAATACTCTGAGAGGAATTGAGCTCATCTCCTGCCGTGCTCATAATGGCTGTTATTATCTTTAGCTGTTAGTTCTCGGGGACTGCGTGTGCTTTGGCAGGGTGATGCTGAGAGCTCATAGACTCCTCCACATATCCACAGTTAACGGGAGAGGTCTGACGCTGGCGTTCAGCCAAGATCTCTCACTGTCAAGTGCTCACATTCCTTGGCTGGATGGAGACTAGTGCCTTATCAGCCTTTCAGCCCTCAGTGCCACTGTAGTGGAGAGAGACTCACACATGGAAGCCGTACAGTAGCAGAATGTAGTAGCAGCCATGACCTACGCATGCAGCTCGCTGTCAAGAAGAGTAACGTGAAGAAGAACGCTGATTATGAAATGCCATTAAGGCTTATGATACTCCATTTAATGGCATTGTGCCGTCGTGGTTACATATTGTGATTGACAGGCACACTGACAGGGTGCTGAGCTCACAGAGAGTTTAACACGTTAGCTCTTCCAAGGCTGCAGCTGCTGCACTCAGCAGACATAATATTTACCAGTGGAGAGAGATTTAAAACATCCAGTCTCAGGCACACACAGGATGTCCCCTCCTGGAAGTCTGATTCCCACAGCACTGTGCTCTCACACAACACCTATGTGGCATGATTAGCCGTCTAATAAAGAATGTGGAAACATCAATAATATCATTTCTGGAAAGAAACTGTGTTTGACACACACAGCAGGCGCGGCGGGGTTAGCTACAGACAAGCTTTCCTGAAGCTGGCAGGGTTTCAGTATCTTGCTAAGGGACATTTTAGCATTGTGGACAGTTGCTGACACAGGATTCAAACCCATTTTTGCAGCTGAAGGACAGAGTCTTTAACCGCTGCTGCACAAGGCTACCTCAATGCTGCTGGCGGGGTAACATTTGAACCAAATGCTTACAGTGTTTAAAAGTAGGACATTTGTATAAATGAAAAAAACATTTAAGTATAAACCGTTTGAATTCATGGACCAATTTAAAAATGAGGCTTTGTTGTAATGTCCTGGAGAGCCAAAAAACAAAGATACTAGTCTACCTGGAAGAGGGGTGTTAGGTGTCCAGCTTCCATGGTGGAGGGACTTTAAACAGCATGCCATGAGGAAGCATGGAAATCAGCTGTCCTATATATGTCCCAACAGAAAATACAAGACGGACAAGTTCCAGAGAGCTGTTCGAAACCGCAGCGGGGAGGCTCCCGGTTCAATAGATATGTCCACACCATGGAAGGAAATCCAGCTTATCTTTGCGAGGTAGAAATCTGAGGATTCAGACCAGCTGTCATAGCATCCAGATTAAGCATTGCCTAAGGCCGCCTGTGATCCAGAACTGAGGTTCTCACACAGCAGACTGCTCCGTCACAGGAGCCTCTGACACAGTGGCTCAGCTGAAGGCAGTGAAGCAGGAAGAGCTGCACACTCCACAGGGCGCTGCAGAGACCACGATTACAGAAGACTCAGCACATGCAGCAGCCATCTATTTGACGAAGATGAACGACCATGTTCTTAGGTTTGTACATTAACCATGGACGTCCGATTATAAAGTGTCAATCCACCAACACAAAGAGAAAAAAGAAAAAAAGTGCAGTACGTCCGATTCAATGATCACACCCAAGAGAGCTGTGAATCCACTTGCAATTATTTCTCACAGATACAGAGAGAGAAAACTCTTCCTTACATGTCATTGTTTCAGCTGTAGTGAGAAGTGGTCTGGTGTGTGGTGGCACTACAGCTGTGTATGGGAGTGGGAGGAAAGGGTCAAAAAGAGCCACAAAAAGGGAGAACGAGTACAGGAGTTATGGGAAAAGGGGGCTGGGGGGGCGGGGGGAACAGCCTGGAAACACAGGGAGGAAATGGCACTCCACCCTGACTCTGTGACCGAGAACAAAGACAACCTATTTCCCCTCAAACTCAACAACAAAACTGCTCATAAACACAGCGCTGCTTCAAAGTAAATACAAATAATATTTTTTAACATCTAGATATCGTGAACATATTACATCCAATAATCTGGGTTTTAATGGTCCTGCTCTGTAATCAGCAGCTCTGCCAAGATAAGGCATACCGGTCAGGAAGCATGGGGGTGTGTGACGGCCCGTCCACACAGCGGCGTTGGAAGCTTCTTCCAATTCGCTTCTGCCCATTCACTTTGAATGGGGTGACGTCACATTTTCGCCGAACTGCATTGTGGGAAGCAGAGCGGAGCTTTCCTGGCGTTTCAGGCTGCAAAAGGTGAGCAATGTTCAACTTTTGAAGCTTCTGAAGCTTTCGGTGGAAGCGTCAGCCAATCAAATCATATGCCAGTACAAGCTCTAGCCAATCAAACCGCTGCTTGTGTGTCAGGGGCGGGAGATTCATGTGATTGGTTGTTGGTCGATTTTCAGACACGCCCGCCGGCAAGCTTTTTCCAAAGCCGCTGTGTGGACGGGCCGTGACACTGTGTGTGTGTGTGTGTGTGTCCCTCTGACGTACCCCCATCCTGAAGCCACACCTACCACTCAGACCCAGAGTTCACACTAACCTCATAATTCGATGAGTCATGTCGGGCCTGGTCAGGTGAGCATGTGGTTAAAGGAGACTGTTGTTATAAAGGCAGCCTTCAGCCAAAGCTGCTGGCCAAGCCTTCCTGATCACTCACAACACTCACAGGGTTGGGAAATACCTCCAACCTCATAATAAGCCTTACTCTTGCCAAACCAGATTATGAATTGTAATCTACTTAATTGACAGCACACAAAGGGGCTGTGATCACTGTGCTGGAATCTTTTGTGGACTAAAATCATTCAACCATTTAAAATAGCTGAGTAGGAGCAGGTCAAAAGAATAGCCTTTGAGGTATGAGGGAAAGAAATGTAAGACAATAGTTTAATCTGTCATATTAAATCACCACTTTCTACTTTGTCAAACCCAAGGTCAAGATCTATAATGAAAGATCTGTGTGGGCTTCGGGTCTACACACTTTGTAATATTAAAAACTGTAAAAATTGAAAAGAAAAAATAGGAATGAATCTAAAGTTATGCAAAATATTAAAGTCAGCCACAAGCTCTATTTACACAAATCCATAAATAAATAAAATGTATTTATTAATATTTAATCTTACTGATAAAATACAATCTCTAGTTCACTGTAATGAGTGTGCAACACACAAGTGTAAAAACACAGCTGAGATTCATCCACGTGATCCCTATGATTTAACATTCCTAGTGGTGTTGGTGAAGGTGGGGGCAAATTTGATTACATAATCCCCACCCCTTATCTCTCCTCTTTGCTTTAACACACAACTCCTTTCAAACCATGCATGTAACTGCTACACAACTGTGAAAAGTACACACAGAGTGCATGAGTGAGTCAGTAAACTCACCGCCATTGTTGTGTTGTTGTGGGTCCTGAGCTGGGTTCTCCACTCGAAGGCTCTGTCCCATGATCCAGCCCCCGAGGGGCCTCTACCTGTCCTGCACCCAGGGACACCCACGCTACACTGGACAGCTGCACCTGCCTAACTCCTTCACAAACTCCCCAGGTCTCCTCTACAAGTATGTTCTTCTTCTCTGTGTTACTCTCGACTATTTGTCCTCTACGCCTTTCAGTTCAGTCCACCCCCTTGTCTTCCTTCCCGCAATCTCCTTAAGACCTTCCCTCCCTCCAGGAGTTGGACTCCCTCTCCCCCTCGCTCCCTGACCCTCCCTCCTTGGCTCGTTTCACAGGTCAGCATTCACTGAAAGATGCCTGCCATTCCTGAGAGAAAGCATGTTATGTTTTCAATTTAATGTGTGTGCTGTGGTATGTGGTGCAATGTGTGCATACAATAATGCATGTCCATTGTGGTGCAGCGAGTCTCCAGAGAGCAAGGATTTTTTTAACACTGATAAACTAGAGTTTAAATCAAAACACACATTATGTTCCCTGAACAACAATTATTTACCGCACACTGGCGTCAGTATTTTCTTATTTTCTTACCTTTTTAGCACTGAGATGACAAAGAGAACAAAAGGGAGGGTCTGTAAAAGCCATTCGCACATTAGTAATGCATCCATCCTAACAAACAAAAACCTCAATTTAGTCTTGATGTGAAGCATGGAGCTGAAGAAAAATGGGGCAATTTCAATCACAGCCCTAAATCAAGAGAAAGGTCACTTAAAATCTGAGACTTTTAGCGGGAGCTGTTTAAAGGTCAAAAGGTGTCTGAGATGCTGCTTCCTCTCAACATTTCAACAACAGACTTGAATCCCAGCAGCCACTATGGCACTGAGCTCGTTAATAGGAGGAACGAAGGATCACTAGTCACTCTGACGAACAGGAAGACGCTGTGGTTTCTATATCCAGCATGCACGCTTATATTAAGCTACTACTACGGGCTCTTCATAACTAACAGAGGGTGTTTATCATGCCGCTCACCTCTCTTAATGCCTCCAGACAGCATTTTATGCACATCTTCAAGTCTCTTATCACAGTTTTGCAGTCATAAGCAAGACTTTGAAACATGTTTGCCAAGGAGAGCTGGGGCTAGAATAGTGAGCAGAAATGAGAAAGAGACAGCCTTCTCTAAAGAACAAGAAGAGTGAGAGCACAGAGTGGACCCCTGAAGTACTGCTTTGATTCCTTTTGAGATTTCTGTGTATTCAGAAAAGCTTGTCTAACTGCTCCTCAGAGGAATTCAGTGTCATTATGCCTCGATAGATCTGAGTTTCCTGAGTGATTGGCTTAATCTCGAGCCAGTCTAAAGATGGAGAGCGAGTGTGTTCGGCTGGGTTCCTTTTTCTCTCCCTGTGCCCCAAATACAGCCTCCACACCGGGCCCGCTTCCAGAGAGAGCGGAGCCAATCCGCATGAGCCCAGAACCTGTTGGCCTGACCTGGATAACAGACTGGGCCAGGCCACTTCAGCAGGCACACAGACTGAGCAGGTAAACACGTATATGCGCGTGCACGTATATGCGCGTGCACGTATATGCGCGCGCGTGCACACACACACACACACACACACACACACACACACACACACACACAGCCCTGTTCACCATGGGCAGGGTGTGGAACCTATGGATATCGCTCTGAAGCTGTGTCACTGTTGCAGGTCCCATAGGGTTCTTTTTAACGTCTTAACATATGCTTCTTATTTTTCCCATGAGGACGTGGTTTCAACAGCTTATCTGCATGGACATTGCCTTTGATAAGCAAGTTAAAAAAGACTGGGATACAACACGTGTGAACAGGAAGCTATTTCTTAATGTTAGTATGCTGTTCATCCACATTATGGAAAGTACACTTTCTTGTCAAGAGCTAGATGAAATCATGAATACCACTCGCAGATTATCAGTATATTTGAAACTTTAAAAAAGAAAAGGAACATAAATAAGATATTGTGTGTTAGCCTGTGTTCCAGTTGGCAGATTTTGTCCCCTTAGGACAGTGTTTCTCAAACTTTTTCATACCAAGGACCACTTAACCAATAAAAAAACACTCGCGGACCACCTAACTCCACAAATATCCAAAAACACATCGTTTTTCTAGAACAGATTACAAATCGCCTGAAAATGGTACAAACAGGTGGCAACATGTGTGACGGAGGTGTTGCCCTGGGCTATTTCATGCAATCGAAAGTGAAACTTAACCTCGCTCCATTGCGGAGATATTCCCGCGAGAGTGCGGAAACTTAAATTAACTTATTTAAAATGTGAAATGTTACCAATATACTCACGGACCACTAGGGGGCGCTCACGGACCACCAGTGGTCTGCGGACCACACTTTGAGAAGCACTGCCTTAGGACAAAGCAAGGCTATTTTGTCTCAATGTTAAACGGAGCTAAGCTAAACTTAGAGGCTGCTGGCTGTAGTTTCATTAAAGTGGTCTTTCTCTTTTATTATGAAGAAGCAACAGGAAGTATTGGTTTAGTTTACTACCCTTATTTGGCAGATTAGTTTTACAAACAGGAAGTGCTTAACTGAAGAGCTACAGGTGATGGTGGACCAAAGACAATCAGTGCTCATAAATCAAGGTCAACACACAACCTTTTTGCTTTTCAGAGCATGTTGGACAACGCATATTCTCCAAGTCAAATAAAAACCTCACAGAAATGTACTGAACCCTCTCCTATGCAACAGACATAACATACAGACCTATGCTAACCACAGCAAACCCCTGAAAAGACAAACGTTGGGAGGGCGCACATCTTAGGCCCTGAGATGGAGAAGATGTACGGCTGGAGTCCTGAGTGGCTCATAGAAAGTGCACAGAGCAGACAGACCCCATAAACACATAGGATGTACAGAGAGATGAGTGGATCTACAGATCTCCCCACAGCATTAACACTGCACTTAACAAGCCACAGCGAGAAACTTGGTACTCACCACGATTTTCCATTACAGAGTTTGAGGCACACCAATCAACGGTTCCTGAAAAACAACAGTAGGAGAGTCAGGATCAGATCGAGATGTAAGCTGAGACACTCGAGTTAAACAAGTTAAAACAGTGTAATGATAAATCAGTTTTTTTACTATTAACCGTTTTATCTTCATCAACACAGCGTGCTTGGATCCATGAGTCTTCAATCATATCATTAAAATTCCTTAAAAGCCATAATTAATCCTTTTAGTATACAATTATCTGAAGCATCTCATTTAAACTGATGTGGGAAAAATAAATCCCTGACCACTTTCAAGAAAAATACAAAATCAAACCATGTTTAGTTACTTCAATTTAGCTGAAGAAATCGCATATTAAATACAATCATATCATACATATCAATAATTAAATATATATATATATATATATAAATGTTTTTACTAGATTATCAGCTGATAAAAAAAAATGTTTAAGTCTTAGCATAGCTGACAGTCTGATACAATTAAATATTTTTAACATATATAATGTAAGTATATTATATAAAATTGTAGATAGTAACATGTTGCATCTAAAGATTGTTATATGTTTTCATCACAACTTAGAAAACATCATAGAGCTTTATATAGCAATGATTCAACTTAATAGCTGCATAAATGTATCCTTCTACAGAATTTGGACTATAAATATCATTAGCATCATTAATAGTGCATTTATGAATAAAAAATAAAAAAGTATAGACATACATTATAGAAAGTCATGGGTGGGGGTGGTGGAGGTCCTCAGCAGCAGTAGAGCAGTTTTTTTTCAGGTGTCCATCAGGCTTAAGACTGGCAGCTTCACCCATCCTAACCCCTCTGATAAAAGAAAAACAAACACAATAAGATTATAGTTGTGATTAACAAAAAGCATAGGGAGTGAAGATGCCTGTATCATCGCAAAAAGAATAACAGCTTATAAGTCTGAAAGTAAGACATGATGTACACGTGACAAAGTGTGACAATTAGGGCTGCATGATATTGAAAAAAACTGACATTGCGATATTTTTTTCCCCTGCGATATATATTGCGTTTTTTTTAACTATATTTAACCGGATGAAGGATTTTAGTCACGGACGTCTGGATCTTAACTGGTTGACTCATCATACCTTAAGTCATGATCTAACATGTCATGATAATACATGTTGCTTACCCTCAAATTCATCTGTGAATGAAGAAGAGAAGAACCTTTTTGTATCCAAAATAGTTCCAGGTGGCAGATGTTGCTTTTCTTTTTGGAAGTACATTTTCATTCTCGCCAGTATTGTCCTCCTTTGCCTCGCTCATTTTTTACCGGTGTTTTGATGGTCTGCAAACTAGCGGGACCTGCTGTGATCTGATCAAGAATGATTGTGATTGGTGGTTTGCTGTGCATGCAGAGCCTGCATGTCACTCACTCATGTCAGTACCCCTGACATGAGAGCCGCGCAAGTTTTCCTTTTGTAGCTAGCAGCAAAATAATTGTAACATGACGTTTTTGAGTTAATGTACCTACTTAATATCGCACGTCCTAATTATTATTTTTTTTTTTTAAATTAATAAAATGGCACGTCCCTGCGATGTGAATATCGCGCATGCGCATATCGCGGTTATCGCCATGACACGATATATCGTTCAGCCCTAGTGACAATCATTTGAAATCTCATGTGGATAGAGCAGGATAGAAAAGTGTAAATAGATCTTAAAGCGTTACACGGGAAAGGCAAACCTTCCACATTACCTTGTATGGTGTATGGAGTCGGTACTAGGATAAGAGAAAACAACACATTTTCTTAAAAAGAGACATCATATTTAACTTTGACATGTTAAAAAGTTACTTAAATAAGTTAGGAAGATCTTAAAGTTGGATAAAAGTAGACTATGGTTGTCTAAAAAAAGACAATGATGCTACTGTGGTTGTCAAACTGGATGACTGAAGTAGTGTGAATCTCCATCCATTACATCACACAGTCGTCAGTGTTAGGTCTCTGACCAGCTTACTGGCATTCACACAGACTTTTGGTTTCCATCTGGGCATTGTTCAAATTATTCACAGGTGGAAAAGTCAAAACGCTGTCAACGAAACACTCCAACAGTGGAATTAAACACTTATGTTGGCCGAGTGCATCACTTCACAACCACAAAGTAATAACGGTTTTATGTACCTGAAGTGGGCATTTTATGTATGCCAAAAAACACGTTGCTGTGGATTATTATAGTTACTGACTGAGCTGGCAAATAAATATCAAATAGGGTTTATTAAATATAAAAGAAATGCATGGGCATACTGATGGAGCCCCGGGGCAGAGAGGGGGGGAAACAGAGTCAACTGTGATTTCACTCAGAGGGTAGAACCAGTTGATAACACCAGAGAGGGGTGGTTAAGAAGAGGGCTACAACCAAGGGATGGAGATTACTTTCGTAGCGACTTGTTTAGTCTATAAAATGCCAGAAGAACATATTGAAAAATGTCCATCATAGTTAAGTAAACCCAAAGTGATGACTAGGAATGTTTTGTTTTGTGTATCAATATTTAAAAGTCTGGTTACTGCATTTCTTCCATTTTCTGCATGACAAATTATTGTAATAATTGATCTATTCTCAAAAAAGTTCGGCAATTATTTTCCTGCCAATCAACTTCAAACAGTCGACTTTTTGTTTTGAACATACAGTACGCTACATCTCTTTGACTGAAACGAAAACAAATCTCCATTCTCATAAAAGAAACTTAGCTAAAATTAGCAGACTTTACTTTCCTGCTAATTCTGGACCTGTTGCCCATTTGTTGAAAATGCTAATATCAGCTCTTGTCAGGGTCAAAGACAGAAGGAAGGGAATGTTCCATAATGCTGTGCTAAAACTAGAGCTGTAAGGACTGGCCTATTAGACTGCAACCATTTTGTTAATTAAATTGCTTTTGGTTCAGGATTCCTGAATGAGGATCTGCTGCCTTTCTGTGTTTTACATCATTATGACTTTGATACGAGCTATTCTGAGGCATCACCTTGGGCTCTATGGAATTTTCATTTGCACTTGGGACTATATAAAGGGTTTCGATGTAAAAAATAATCACTAGCTGCAACCTTCGTAGCATCAGAACACACTGCACTGCCGGTTGACTTTTATTTGCAATAAAATAGCTGCTATACTACACAATCCACATCTTTTAGAGGCAATCTAGAATAAATAAATCACAGATATTTGCCTAGCATGACAAACCCGAAAAACAAATAATTGTTATAATTGCTCATTGTTTGGGTCATGCATATGACCCAAAGTCCAACGCATTCCTTCAGTTGTTCTCTCAACAAAACTGATGAATTTCCATGTAGGCAATTCTTCTGGCGGTACAATGGACCTACACATCTGCTTTATCTTTGGTAAATTAGTGATATAACCAAATTGCAGCCATCTTGACTGGTGGGCAAACAATATTTTCAACAAATAGAAATATAGGGGCAAAGGTCCAGGCCACAGGAGGCCTTTTCACAAGACTATTCATTTAATCAATGATCATGGTATTCATGATGATGAAGTAGAGCACCACACATGTGTAGCTGTGTAGAAACCATTTCCTTTACCCATCATTTGCATTTCTGTTTTTCCGTATTCTTTTGTGTTCCTCTTCCAAGTCAATTTACTGACAGGGTCAAAGCTTCCCCATGAAAAGAAGAAGCCTGCGTAACGACATACATACGCCAAACAGGCCTGCCTACAACCACATAAATGGTCTTTAAAGTATTGTAGTGTTCGCAGTACAGCCATCCAATCAGACCGGAGGATAAACCCCAAGAGGAGAATAATGTGTCCATGGTTGGTTGGAGATGCATTGGGCGGATGACTCAAAATAATCGAGCCGAGTGGTGAGCATTTCGCTCTATCCAGGGAAAGGGAAAATATCTTTGGTGTCTGAAAGTACGAGCGGATTTGAAGCACTGGGGGGGTAGAGCTGCAAAAACGGAGAATTTTCCACCATTTCAGCCACAGCCGCATGTGTTATGTATGCATAAACACTCGCATGCATCGCTGCACGTTAACTACCCCACAGAATATCCCCCAAAAAAGAATTGGCTTAGCAGATATATTCCACAATTGAATATTGCTCTGTTTCACTTGCTGTTTCTGCCACGCTCACAGGCCCAGAATGTGCCCATAAAAAAGGGATGTTGATGGCCTACTTCCCTTCTGAGTCGTTAACCCTCTCCCTGCCAAACACAGATCAATATGAAAGGTGATGAGTTTGTCCAAACTGTGCAGGACCCTCAGTGTCTGCACTGTCATGAAAGAACACTTGTTGGGAGCCTTTGACAGCCGCCGCAAGTCACATCAAAGTCTTGGGCAAACAAATCGAAGAAGACAGTACGAACAAAAACACCCAACTGAAACGTAAGTCAAAAAGTGATTTCCCCCTCGTCAATCACCACTCATACTTTAATCTTGACTGCAACTCTATACAATCAGGAGACCTTATTACAAACCCACATCCTTTTCATGGAGGATACCAACTGGGAATTTGTCCTGTTCCCAGCTACCACAAACCCACACTCACTGGGATAGAAGCCGCCAATCAGGTATGTGAAAGTAGCCGATTCAAACCCTCGAGATGTCCCGACCGTATAATCTTCTGTGGGGCGCACACACCCTCACTGGAGCACTCTTCTAGCGTTGATTCAATTACGATGGGAGCAGAAACGGCAGCAGCTGGCTGGCTGGGTTATGCCATCTTTAAATAGCAGTGTGCTTCCCACTGCATGGCTCGGTTTTGGGCACAAAAATCCACCAAGTCCTTTGAGGGAAATCATTAACACAGAGCTAAACGAAAACAGACTTCCCAAAAAGTGACGTTCTCACAAAGAAGGTGAATATGAGTTAGCACTAGCAGTATGTCCCGAGTCAGGTATGAGCCAAAGCATACTTACAGGCCTGATCCTGAGAGGTATCTAGATGTGTAGTTTAGAAAAAAGTGGATGCTGTTACAAAAGCAAAATCCGACCTGCAGTCTCTCTGCTTGGACCTTTCTACAGCGTGTATCCGAGCAACACAGTTTCAGCACCCCTCTCCGAAATGGATGGACAAGGGAGTGTGTTCCCAATCCGGGCCGGGTGAGCGTCACCACCAAGCCTGCCCCAGAAAAGTATCATTCACCACCACAGGGACTGATGGCCCACTTTTATCCTGTCTTTTTTTTAACAAGTACAACATGCTCCTTGCCTTTGCTAAACTTTTCATTTCAGAGTCCCTACACCTGTGTGAAGTTTACATTACAGGGATGACTTTTCACCATGATGAAGGTTATGGATCACACACACACAAGTGTTTACATGGTATATGTTCGCTCACTTTACACTAAGTTTCTCCACATTAAAGCCAGGCCTGCTGCTCCCTGCAGGGTGGGGGGGTGGAGCACAGACATTCAGCTGAGAGCTCCGGTGGAATCTCAGAACAGTCTCATCTGTGGTCTAACCGAATCAATCAAGCCCAGCTGACAGTTTAACCATCGGTGGTTGACTCTTAATGGCCCATTAAAGAGGGGGGGGGGGGGGCTTCAAATAGGAAGTGGAAAGAGCTGCAACACAAGCCATGGGGCAGCAATTCTTTCTCAGAAGAGAAAATTAACTTCAGGAGCTATTAAGGCCCTGACACACCAACCCGATTTTGGGAGTCAGAGGCCGTCAGAGGCTGTCGGGCATTCGCGGAGCCGTAGTCAGGTTGGTGTGTCCCGCACCGTCGACCGTGACACGCCTTATTTGGACTGCCAGACCCGATGCATGGCCGATTCAACATGTTGAATCGGCCATGCATCGGGTCTGTCACTACCCGATCCGTCACCCTACCCGATCGGTTCTGCGCATGTGCGAGATGGTCCGGAAGTCCGGACGGCAACCCAAGATGGACACTTGACACAGTGGCTTTTAGCAAAGCTCAAAAAGAAAAACCGAGAGAGATGAGTTATTGTTATTACAACATGACTTCACTATTATTTAACAACTATTTTTATTGGGTTCTTTTATTTGGGGTTAAGTACATTGTCAGAATAAGTGAGAAATGAATTTAACTTCTGTTAGACAGCTATCATACTGAATAAATATTTACTGTGGATGTATGCAAAAATGTATGGCATATGGCTGTCTAACAGAAGTTAAATTCATTTCTCACTTATTCTGACAATGTACTTAACCCCAAATAAAAGAACCCAATAAAAAGAGTTGTTAAATAATAGTGAAGTCACGTTGTAATAACAATAACTCATCTCTCTCGGTTTTTCTTTTTGAGCTTTGCTAAAAGCCACTGTGTCAAGTGTCCATCTGGTGTTGCCGTCCGGAGTTGTCCAAC